>NC_044979.1:136931322-137113496 GCF_008728515.1 Papio anubis | reverse complement strand
CCTTGTCTGATGTTCACGGCAAGTCAATACACAGATACACCAGGTTGCAGTAGAGAAGCAGGTTTCTTCATAAGGCCACCAAACGAGGAGATGGAGGAAACCTCAAATTGATCTCCCCAGGAATTTGGAGTTAGGGTTTTTCAGGGTTTTGGAGTAGGCTGAAGTGTGGAGGTGGTTGATGGGTGGAAGTGTGCTGGGTGAAGTCACGGGACAGGGAGATGAAGAAGCTGTGTTCTCACGCTCATTCTCTTCCTCTGCAGGGGTCTTCAAACTGGTTGGCATCAGCTGTTTTACTGGAATTCAGGATCTGAAAAATATCTTAAGTAAGTCTTTTTTTTTTTTGAGACAAGAGTTTTGCTCTTGTTACCCAGGCTGGACACGATCTCAGCTCACTGCAACCTCCGCCTCCCGAGTTCAAGCGATTCTCATGCTTCAGCCTCCCCAGTAGCTGGTAGCTGGGATTACAGGCACATACCACAATGCCCAGCTGATTTTTTTTTTTTTTTTTTTTTTTTTTTTTTTTTTTTTTTTTTTTTTTGGTCCAGTTATTTTGAAACTCCTGACCTCAGGTGATCTGCCCACCTCGGCCTCCCAAAGTTCTGGGATTACAGGCTTGAGCCACTGTGCCTGCCCAGCAATTCTTAAGCAAAAGTCTTATGATTCTTTCTTTTTTTTTGAGATAGGGTCTTGCACTGTTGCCCAGGTTAGTGTGAAGTGGTAAGATCACGGCTCACTGCAGCCTCGACCTCCTGGGCTCAAGTGATTCTCCCACCTCAGCCTTCCGAGTAACTGAGACTACTTGTGTAGCCACCCTGCCCGGTCCCAATTTTTTTTTTTTAATTTTTCTTATAGCCTCCTTATTATTTTGAAATAAATTTCAAGTGTCACAAGGCAGAAGGATCACTTGAGGTCAGGAGTTTGAGACAAGTCTGGGCAACATAGTGAGACCTCATTCCTATAAAAAACGAACAAAATTAGCCAGGCATGGTGGTGTATGCCTGTAGTCTCAGCTACTTCTGAGGCTGAGGTGGAAGGATCACTTGAGCCCAGGTGTTGGGGACTGTAGTGAACTATAGTCATGCCATGGCACTCCAGCCTGGGTAACAGAGGAACAAATTTACCCCTATATTTCTTCCCTATGTTTTATAGTTTTAGCTCTTACATTTAGGTATTTGATCCATGTTGCGTTAATTTTTTTTTCTTTTTCTTTTTTCTTTTTTTTTTTTTGAGATGGAGTCTGGCTCTGTGGCCCAAGCTAGAGTGCAGTGGCAGGATCTCGGCTCACTGCAAGCTCCGCCTCCCGGGTTCACGTCATTCTCCTGCCTCAGCCTCCCCAGTAGCTGGGACTACAGGCGCCCGCCACCATGCCTGGCTAATTTTTTGTATTTTTAGTAGAGACGGGATTTCACCCTGTTAGCCAGGATGGTCTCGATCTCCTGACCTTGTGATCCGCCCGCCTCGGCCTCCCAAAGTGCTGGGATTACAAGCGTGAGCCACCGCGCCCGGCTGAGATAATTGAAGTCTGGCCATGTTGGCCAGGTTGGTCTTGAACTCTTGGCCTCAAGCAATCCTCCCACCTTGGCCTTCCAAAGTGCTAGGATTACAGGCATGAGCCAGCGCGCCTAGCCAAGTTAGTTTTTGTATATGGTATGGGGTAGCAGTTGCACTTCTTTCTTTTGCGGGTGGATATTCAATTGTTCTAGCACCATCTGTTGAAAATACTTCTTTCCCCATTGAATGGCCTTGGCATTGTTGTCAAAAATCAACTGACTGTAAATGTGAGGGTTTACTTCTAGACCGTCAATTCTATTCCATTGATCTATGTGTCCATCCGTTTGCCAGGATCAAGCTGTCTTGATTATTGTAGTTTTGTATTAAGTTTTGAAATCTGGGTCCTTTGAATTTCCATATGAATTTTAGAGTCGCTTGTCAATTTCTGCAAAGAAACCAGTTGAGATTTTGCTAGGGGTTGTGTTAAATCTGTGGGTCATTTGGGGACTATTGTCATCTTAACGGTATTTCAATCTTTCAACACGGGAACGTGGGATTTTTTTTCTGTTTCAGAAAAAAGAGAAAGAAAAGAAAAGAGAAAAGAAAAGAAAAAAGAAGAAAGAAAGAAACCTTTACATGAGTTTTAAAATCCTATTTTAAAACATAAACAAATCCATCACTGGCCGCACAGCCGCAGCCACTGCCTCCCCACCATGCAGCAAGAGGAGACCCTGGGTCCTGTTTCGCATGCTCTTGCGCACGCAGATTTGCTGGTCTGCTTAACTGGTGTCCATTCTCGCATTATAGGCGTCCCCCTCCTCTGCCGAAAAGCTGCTGCTTTGAATTCCTGCCGGCGCCTCTGTCTCTTTCCTGGGCGCCTCCATAGGTGCCTCCCCGGGTGCCTCCGCTACCACCAAAACCTCCAGCCTCACGGTTTCTAGTCATGCCACCTCTGTTTACGCTCTGTGCAGGTGTCTGCTGTGTTTCGATCTGTGATGTGACAAGCTGAATGTTCACGGGGCAGCCAGCGAGAGGGGCGCCGTGGTACTGCTTCATGGCTTTCAGGGCGTGTGCCTTCCGCTCAAAGTGCATGTCTGCTGATCCTAAGGGGCGGCCAGAGCGATTATAGTGCACAGCCGTCTTCTTCAGCGTTCCGGATTCTGCAAGGAGTTCCCGAATATCGGCGTCTGACACTCCAAAATCTAGATTGGACACCAGCAGTTTCCCACCCGTCTCCACGCCGGCACCACCCGCTGGTCCGCAGCTGGCGAGGCCCAGAAGGCAGGGAGTCCCAGGACAGAAGGGGGCAGGAAGCCCTAACCACCCGGTTTTCCTGTCATGCCCCGAGACGAGGCGTCATCCTTCTCCTTGTAGAAATAACTCCTGGGCCAGGCGCTGTGGCTCACGCCTATATTCCCAGCACTTTAGGAGACCCAGGCAGGCGGATCACCTGAGGTCGAGATTTCTAGACCAGCCTGACCAACATGGCGAAACCCCGTCTCTACCAAAAATACAAAATCTAGCCGGGCATGGTGGCTCACGCCTGTAATCCCAGCACTTTGGGAGGCCGAGGGTGGTGGATCGCCTGAGGTCAGGAGTTCGAGACCAGCCTGGCCAACATGGGGAAACCCTGTCTCTACTAAAAATACAAAAATTAACGGGGCATGGTGGCAGGTGGCTGTAATCCCAGCTACGTGGGAGGCTGAGGCAGGAGAATCGCTTGAACCCATGAGGCAGAGGTTGCCGTGAGCCGAGATCGTGCCATTGTGCTCCAGCCTGGGCAGCAAAGAGCAAAACTCTGTTTAAAAAAATAATAATAAATTTAAAAAAAAAATGATACCTCCTGATTAGAGGCCAAGAAAGGACCAGATTCTGCTAATCCACAAAATCTGGTGGTCAAGAACTTCACTAAAAGAAGAAGTGAAAGGATTTCCTTCCTGAAGGACCCACACAGCTGGATTGCTTCCCTAAGACCAAAAAACCCTGGAGCCCTGCTTGCGGACACCAGCCCCCTCACCACACTGCCACAAGACACTGATGGCCTGAGGCTGGAGATGGACACATTCTGCCCACTTATTTGACCCCAACACTCATGGGGTCAGTTGGAATAGCCAGGAAACGTGTGCATTCGGGATCCCAAGAGACAGGTGTGTGGGCCGGGCACAGTGGCTCTCACCTGTAATCCCAGCACTTTGGGAGGCCAAGGTAGGTGGATCACTTGAGGTCAGGAGTTCAAGACCAGCTTGGCCAACATGATGAAACCCTGTCTCTTCTAAAAATACAAAAATTAGCCAGGTGTGGTGGGGCACCTACAGTCCCACTGCTCGGGAGGCTGAGGCAGGAGAATCACTTGAACCCGGGAGGTGGAGGTTTCAGTGAGCCAAGATCATGACACTGCACTGTAGCCTGGGCAACAGAGTGAGACTCTGTCTCAAAAAAAAAAAAAAAAAAAAAAAAAAAGAGAGAGAGAGAGAAAGAGACAGAGAGAGAGAGAGAGAAAGAGAGAGACAGTGCATGGCAGGAAAACCCTGTGTGGTGGAGAGCAGCTGCCGGCTGCTGGAGCCAGGGCCCAGATTCTACCGTTTGGGAGGATATGAATTTGGACAGCACTTTCTTCTTCCATGCACTGGCACTAAGGTGCTTGCTTGCAACACCTTATTTTACTATTGGGAGACTTGAAAGAGACAGAGTCACAGGAGCACTTTGTTTTTTGAGACAGGGTTTCGCTCTGTCACCCCAACTGGAGTGCAGCCACGTGATAACAGCTCACTGGCAGCCTCAGTCTCTCCAGGCTCAGTTGATCCTTCCACCTCAACCTTCCAAGAAGCTGGGACTACAGGCACACGCCACCACGCCCAGCTCATTTTTGCATTTTTTTTTTTTTTTTTTTTTTGGTAGAGATGAGGTTTTGCCATGTTGCCCAGGTGGATCTTGAACCCCCGGGCTCAAGCCATTTGCCTGCCTTGGCCTCCCAGGATGCTGGGATTACAGGCGTGAACCACCACACCCACCCCACACAGGAGCACTTTGCAAACTGCAAAGCTTTGCAGAGAAATGATCAGTGAAATACGGGTGATGCCCCAGCCACCCAGCGCCACTGGAAATCAGCTTCTGTTCATTAGCTCAGCAGTTCAGGCCACAAAGGAAGTCTTTGGACAAGCTGGAAAGTTAGTCGCCCAGTGAGTTTGGAAGCCTGGGGAAGGTAGAATCCCCAGGGAGCCCCACGGGGAGGCAGGAGACACCAAGACAGACAAAGGCACTGAGAGGGGAGATAGGAAGATTCTCAACACCAACCCTTCTGCGGCATCCGGGAGCATCTCTGCCCTCACAAGGCTTTTAACCTCGCCAGGAAGGCAAGGGGCACAGGACGGACCACTTTGCTCATCCTCTCTCCAGAATGTCTGAGAAATGTCTAGTGATTCCTGCCTCCCCTGCCCTAGTCTCTCTCCCTGCTTTCTGCCACTATGGTCCACAGCCCTAAAGAATGACTCCTCCCAAGGAATGGTCTCCTTAGGAACACAGTCCCCCGGAATATGCCAGCTCCAATTGGAGAACATCTATGTGACACGAGAGGTTCTGAGTATTTTGCAATTATTTTTTGTTGTTGCTATTGGAGACAGGGTCTCCCTCCGTTGTCCAGGCTGGAGTGCAGTGGTGTGATCTCAGCTCACCGCATCCTCCCCCTCCCAGCCTCCCAGGTCCAGGCAATTCTCATGCCTCAGCCTCCTGAGTAGCTGGGACTACAGGCACACACCACCATACCTGGCTAATTTTTGTATTTTTAGTGGAGATGGGGTTTCACCATGTTGGCCAGTCTGGTCTCGAACTCCTGACCTCAAGTGATCCGCTCTCCTTGGCCTCCCAAACTGCTTGGATTACAGGCGTGAGTCACCACACACAGCCATATTTTGGAGTTCTTGAGAGGTCCACAGCTGAAAAATCTGAATGTGAGATTTTAAAAACTTTATTTGGGTCTTCCTTAATTTCTTTCAACAATGTTTTGTAGTTTTCAGTATATAATTCTTTCACCTCCTTGGTTAAATTTATTCCTAGTTATTTTATAAGAGATATTGGTATGTATTTTTCTTTTCTTGTGATGTCTTTGTCTGCTTTTGGTATCAGGGTAATACTGTCCTCATAGAATGAGTTGGAAAATATTCTCTCCTCTTCTATGTTTTGGAAGAGTTGGTGAAGAATTGGTGGTTAATCCTTTTTTCTTTTTCGTTTTCTTTTTCTGGGACCGCAGGGGTACTCCACCATGCCTGGCTAATTTTTGCATTTTTAGTAGAGACAGGGTTTCATCATATTGCCTAGGCTGGTCTCAAACTCTTGAGCAAGAAGTGCTCTTTACCTCTGCCTCATGCAGAGGTGCTTTTGCCTCTTTTCTGTTTTAGCTAGTCCTCAATCTGGTCCAAAGTTGGATTCCCTCCCTCTGGAGTTGAGTCCCACGTCCTACCTCAGCTGGATCATAAAGGAAAAAGTCATAGTGGCCAGGTGCGATGGCTCACACCTGTAATACCAGCACTGTGGGAGGCTGAGGCGGGTGGATCACCTGAGGTCAGGAGTTTGAGACCAGCTTGGACAATATGGTGAAACTCCACCTCTACTAAAAATACAAAAATTAGCCTGGCGTGGTGGTGCACGCCTGTAATCCCAGCTACTCGGGAGGCTGAGGCAGGAGAATCGCTTCAACCTGCCAGGCGGGGGTTGCAGTGAGCCGAGATTGTGCCATTGCACTCTAGCCTAGGCAACAAGAGCAAAACTGTGTCTCAAAAAAAAAAAAAAAAAAAAAAAAAAAAAAAAGTCATAGGAATCTGGAGGAATCCAAGTGCAGACTTCCTTATGCTCTCTCCCTCCCATAAAGGATCACATGGACTGGGATTATAGGCATGTACCACCATGCTCGGCTAATTTTTGTATTTTTAGTAGACATGGGGTTTCACCATGTTGGCCAAGTTAGTCTCGAACTCCTGACCTCATGTGATCTTCCCGCCTTGGCCTCCCACAGTGCTGAGATTACAGGCGTGAGCCACCGCACCCGGCAAACGTTTTTACTTTTGACTTAAATTGTCATATATATTTTAAACAAATTAAGCGTAAAAAGATTGCCTTCATATTTGCTCATGTTTACTGTTTGTCATGTCCTTTCTTCTTTCCTGAAGATCTGGGTCTTCTTTATTTTGAGACAGGGTCTCACTCTGTCACCCAGGCTGGAGTAGGGTGACACAATCATAGCTTACTGCAGCTTTGACCTCCCCAGCTCAAGCCATCCTCCCACCTCAGCCTCCAAAGTAGCTGGGATTACAGGCACACACCACCACACCCAACTAATTTTTTAATTTTTTTGTAGAGATGGGGTCTGACTATGTTGCCCAGACTGGCCTCAAACTTCTAGGCTCAAGTGATCCTCCTTCCTTAGCTTCCCAAAGTGTTGGAATTACAGGCGTGAGCCACCATGCCCAGCGAAGTTCTTGACATGATAATGCTGTCCGGCCAGAACACGGGGTGGGGATCACTATGCCCATCTTACTGATGGACAAACCAAGGCCTAGAGAGAGTTAGCCACTTCCCCTCTCAACTAGTAAGCAGCAGAACTGGAATCAAAATCTAGGTCTATCAGCTGGGAGCGGTGGCTCCATCCCGTAATCACAGCACTTTGTGAGGCCAAGGTGAGCAGATTGCTTGAGCTCAGGAGTTCAAGACAAGCCTAGGCAACATGGTGAAACCTGATCTCTACTAAAAATACAAAATATTAGCCAGGTATGGTGGTGTGTGTCTGTATTCCTAGCTACTCAGGAGGCTGAGGTGGGAGGATTGCTTGAGCCCAGGAGATGGAGGCTGCAGTAAGACAAGACAGCAGCACAGCACTCCAGCCTGGGCGACAGAGGAAGACCTTGTATAGAAAGAAAGAGAGAGAGGCCGGGCGCGGTGGCTCAAGCCTGTAATCCCAGCACTTTGGGAGGCCGAGGCGGGTGGATCACGAGGTCAGGAGATCGAGACTATCCTGGCTAACATGGTGAAACCCCGTCTCTACTAAAAATACAAAAAAAAAACTAGCCGGGCGTGGTGGTGGGCGCCTGTAGTCTCAGCTACTTGGGAGGCTGAGGCGGGAGAATGGCGTGAACCCGGGAGGCGGAGCTTGCAGTGAGCCGAGATCACGCCACTGCACTCCAGCCTGGGAGACACAGCGAGACTCCGTCTCAAAAAAAAAAAAAAAAAGAAAGAAAGAGAGAGAGAAAGAGAGAAAGAGAGGAAGGAAGGAAGGAAGGAAGGAAGGAAGGAAGGAAGGAAGGAAGGAAGGATGGATCTAGGAATCTAGGTCTATCAACTCTCAGTCCAGCATCTCCCTACGTGTCTCAAGAACTGCAAAATATGGCTGTGTGTGGTGGCTCATGCCTGTAATCCCAGCACTTTGGGAGGCTGAGGCGAGCAGAACTCTTCAGGTCAGGAGTTCGAGACCAGACTGGCCAACATGGTAAAATCCCATCTCTACTAAAAATACAAAAATTAGCCAGGTATGGTGGTGTGCGCCTGTAGTCCCAGCTACTTGGGAGGCTGAGGCGTGAGAATTGCTTGGACCTGGGAGGCTGGGAGGGGGAGGTTACAGTGAGCTGAGATCGTGCCATTGCATTCCAGCCTGGGCAACAAAGCGAGACCCTGTCTCAAAAAAAAAAAAAAAGGAAGGAAGGAACGAACGAACGAACGAACGAAAGAAGGAAGGAAGGAAGGGAGGGAAAAGAAAAGAAAGAAATGCAAAATAGTCAGAACTCATGTCACATAGATGTTCTCCAATTGGAGCTGGCACATTCTGGGGACTGTGTTCCTAAGGAGACCATTCCTTGGGAGGAGTCATTCTTTAGGGCTGTGGACCATAGTGGCAGAAAGCAGGGAGAGAGACTAGGGCAGGGGAGGCAGGAATCACTAGGCATTTCTCAGACATTCTGGAGAAGAGGATGAGCAAAGTGGTCCGTCCTGTGCCCCTTGCCTTCCTGGCGAGGTTAAAAGCCTTGTGAGGGCAGAGATGCTCCCGGATGCCGCAGAAGGGTTGGTGTTGAGAATCTTCCTATCTCCCCTCTCAGTGCCTTTGTCTGTCTTGGTGTCTCCTGCCTCCCCGTGGGGCTCCCTGGGGATTCTACCTTCCCCAGGCTTCCAAACTCACTGGGCGACTAACTTTCCAGCTTGTCCAAAGACTTCCTTTGTGGCCTGAACTGCTGAGCTAATGAACAGAAGCTGATTTCCAGTGGCGCTGGGTGGCTGGGGCATCACCCGTATTTCACTGATCATTTCTCTGCAAAGCTTTGCAGTTTGCAAAGTGCTCCTGTGTGGGGTGGGTGTGGTGGTTCACGCCTGTAATCCCAGCATCCTGGGAGGCCAAGGCAGGCAAATGGCTTGAGCCCGGGGGTTCAAGATCCACCTGGGCAACATGGCAAAACCTCATCTCTACCAAAAAAAAAAAAAAAAAAAAAATGCAAAAATGAGCTGGGCGTGGTGGCGTGTGCCTGTAGTCCCAGCTTCTTGGAAGGTTGAGGTGGAAGGATCAACTGAGCCTGGAGAGACTGAGGCTGCCAGTGAGCTGTTATCACGTGGCTGCACTCCAGTTGGGGTGACAGAGCGAAACCCTGTCTCAAAAAACAAAGTGCTCCTGTGACTCTGTCTCTTTCAAGTCTCCCAATAGTAAAATAAGGTGTTGCAAGCAAGCACCTTAGTGCCAGTGCATGGAAGAAGAAAGTGCTGTCCAAATTCATATCCTCCCAAACGGTAGAATCTGGGCCCTGGCTCCAGCAGCCGGCAGCTGCTCTCCACCACACAGGGTTTTCCTGCCATGCACTGTCTCTCTCTTTCTCTCTCTCTCTCTCTGTCTCTTTCTCTCTCTCTCTCTTTTTTTTTTTTTTTTTTTTTTTTTTTGAGACAGAGTCTCACTCTGTTGCCCAGGCTACAGTGCAGTGTCATGATCTTGGCTCACTGAAACCTCCACCTCCCGGGTTCAAGTGATTCTCCTGCCTCAGCCTCCCGAGCAGTGGGACTGTAGGTGCCCCACTACACCTGGCTAATTTTTGTATTTTTAGAAGAGACAGGGTTTCATCATGTTGGCCAAGCTGGTCTTGAACTCCTGACCTCAAGTGATCCACCTACCTTGGCCTCCCAAAGTGCTGGGATTACAGGCGAGAGCCACTGTGCCCGGCCCACACACCTGTCTCTTGGGATCCCGAATGCACACGTTTCCTGGCTATTCCAACTGACCCCATGAGTGTTGGGGTCAAATAAGTGGGCAGAATGTGTCCATCTCCAGCCTCAGGCCATCAGTGTCTTGTGGCAGTGTGGTGAGGGGGCTGGTGTCCGCAAGCAGGGCTCCAGGGTTTTTTGGTCTTAGGGAAGCAATCCAGCTGTGTGGGTCCTTCAGGAAGGAAATCCTTTCACTTCTTCTTTTAGTGAAGTTCTTGACCACCAGATTTTGTGGATTAGCAGAATCTGGTCCTTTCTTGGCCTCTAATCAGGAGGTATATTTTTTTTTTAAAAAAAATTTATTATTATTTTTTTAAACAGAGTTTTGCTCTTTGCTGCCCAGGCTGGAGCACAATGGCACGATCTCGGCTCACGGCAACCTCTGCCTCATGGGTTCAAGCGATTCTCCTGCCTCAGCCTCCCACGTAGCTGGGATTACAGCCACCTGCCACCATGCCCCGTTAATTTTTGTATTTTTAGTAGAGACAGGGTTTCCCCATGTTGGCCAGGCTGGTCTCGAACTCCTGACCTCAGGCGATCCACCACCCTCGGCCTCCCAAAGTGCTGGGATTACAGGCGTGAGCCACCATGCCCGGCTAGATTTTGTATTTTTGGTAGAGACGGGGTTTCGCCATGTTGGTCAGGCTGGTCTAGAAATCTCGACCTCAGGTGATCCGCCTGCCTGGGTCTCCTAAAGTGCTGGGAATATAGGCGTGAGCCACAGCGCCTGGCCCAGGAGTTATTTCTACAAGGAGAAGGATGACGCCTCGTCTCGGGGCATGACAGGAAAACCGGGTGGTTAGGGCTTCCTGCCCCCTTCTGTCCTGGGACTCCCTGCCTTCTGGGCCTCGCCAGCTGCGGACCAGCGGGTGGTGCCGGCGTGGAGACGGGTGGGAAACTGCTGGTGTCCAATCTAGATTTTGGAGTGTCAGACGCCGATATTCGGGAACTCCTTGCAGAATCCGGAACGCTGAAGAAGACGGCTGTGCACTATAATCGCTCTGGCCGCCCCTTAGGATCAGCAGACATGCACTTTGAGCGGAAGGCACACGCCCTGAAAGCCATGAAGCAGTACCACGGCGCCCCTCTCGCTGGCTGCCCCGTGAACATTCAGCTTGTCACATCACAGATCGAAACACAGCAGACACCTGCACAGAGCGTAAACAGAGGTGGCATGACTAGAAACCGTGAGGCTGGAGGTTTTGGTGGTAGCGGAGGCACCCGGGGAGGCACCTATGGAGGCGCCCAGGAAAGAGACAGAGGCGCCGGCAGGAATTCAAAGCAGCAGCTTTTCGGCAGAGGAGGGGGACGCCTATAATGCGAGAATGGACACCAGTTAAGCAGACCAGCAAATCTGCGTGCGCAAGAGCATGCGAAACAGGACCCAGGGTCTCCTCTTGCTGCATGGTGGGGAGGCAGTGGCTGCGGCTGTGCGGCCAGTGATGGATTTGTTTATGTTTTAAAATAGGATTTTAAAACTCATGTAAAGGTTTCTTTCTTTCTTCTTTTTTCTTTTCTTTTCTCTTTTCTTTTCTTTCTCTTTTTTCTGAAACAGAAAAAAAATCCCACGTTCCCGTGTTGAAAGATTGAAATACCGTTAAGATGACAATAGTCCCCAAATGACCCACAGATTTAACACAACCCCTAGCAAAATCTCAACTGGTTTCGTTGCAGAAATTGACAAGCGACTCTAAAATTCATATGGAAATTCAAAGGACCCAGATTTCAAAACTTAATACAAAACTACAATAATCAAGACAGCTTGATCCTGGCAAACGGATGGACACATAGATCAATGGAATAGAATTGACGGTCTAGAAGTAAACCCTCACATTTACAGTCAGTTGATTTTTGACAACAATGCCAAGGCCATTCAATGGGGAAAGAAGTATTTTCAACAGATGGTGCTAGAACAATTGAATATCCACCCGCAAAAGAAAGAAGTGCAACTGCTACCCCATACCATATACAAAAACTAACTTGGCTAGGCGCGCTGGCTCATGCCTGTAATCCTAGCACTTTGGAAGGCCAAGGTGGGAGGATTGCTTGAGGCCAAGAGTTCAAGACCAACCTGGCCAACATGGCCAGACTTCAATTATCTCAGCCGGGCGCGGTGGCTCACGCTTGTAATCCCAGCACTTTGGGAGGCCGAGGCGGGCGGATCACAAGGTCAGGAGATCGAGACCATCCTGGCTAACAGGGTGAAATCCCGTCTCTACTAAAAATACAAAAAATTAGCCAGGCATGGTGGCGGGCGCCTGTAGTCCCAGCTACTGGGGAGGCTGAGGCAGGAGAATGACGTGAACCCGGGAGGCGGAGCTTGCAGTGAGCCGAGATCCTGCCACTGCACTCTAGCTTGGGCCACAGAGCCAGACTCCATCTCAAAAAAAAAAAAAGAAAAAAGAAAAAGAAAAAAAAATTAACGCAACATGGATCAAATACCTAAATGTAAGAGCTAAAACTATAAAACATAGGGAAGAAATATAGGGGTAAATTTGTTCCTCTGTTACCCAGGCTGGAGTGCCATGGCATGACTATAGTTCACTACAGTCCCCAACACCTGGGCTCAAGTGATCCTTCCACCTCAGCCTCAGAAGTAGCTGAGACTACAGGCATACACCACCATGCCTGGCTAATTTTGTTCGTTTTTTATAGGAATGAGGTCTCACTATGTTGCCCAGACTTGTCTCAAACTCCTGACCTCAAGTGATCCTTCTGCCTTGTGACACTTGAAATTTATTTCAAAATAATAAGGAGGCTATAAGAAAAATTAAAAAAAAAAAATTGGGACCGGGCAGGGTGGCTACACAAGTAGTCTCAGTTACTCGGAAGGCTGAGGTGGGAGAATCACTTGAGCCCAGGAGGTCGAGGCTGCAGTGAGCCGTGATCTTACCACTTCACACTAACCTGGGCAACAGTGCAAGACCCTATCTCAAAAAAAAAGAAAGAATCATAAGACTTTTGCTTAAGAATTGCTGGGCGGGCACAGTGGCTCAAGCCTGTAATCCCAGCACTTTGGGAGGCCGAGGTGGGCAGATCACCTGAGGTCAGGAGTTTGAGACTAGCCTGGCCAACATGATGAAACCCCGTCTCTACTAAAAAAAAAAAAAAAAAAAAATCAGCTGGGCATTGTGGTATGTGCCTGTAATCCCAGCTACCAGCTACTGGGGAGGCTGAAGCATGAGAATCGCTTGAACTCGGGAGGCGGAGGTTGCAGTGAGCTGAGATCGTGTCCAGCCTGGGTAACAAGAGCAAAACTCTTGTCTCAAAAAAAAAAAAGACTTACTTAAGATATTTTTCAGATCCTGAATTCCAGTAAAACAGCTGATGCCAACCAGTTTGAAGACCCCTGCAGAGGAAGAGAATGAGCGTGAGAACACAGCTTCTTCATCTCCCTGTCCCGTGACTTCACCCAGCACACTTCCACCCATCAACCACCTCCACACTTCAGCCCACTCCAAAACCCTGAAAAACCCTAACTCCAAATTCCTGGGGAGATCAATTTGAGGTTTCCTCCATCTCCTCGTTTGGTGGCCTTATGAAGAAACCTGCTTCTCTACTGCAACCTGGTGTATCTGTGTATTGACTTGCCGTGAACATCAGACAAGGGAGCTGTCTCCGGATACATCACATTGTTGGTGGTGATGAAAAATGGTGCGGTGCCGTGGAAAAGCAGTTCCTCCTGTTAAACATAGAATCACTAGGCTGGGTGCAGTGGCTCATGCCTGTAATCCTAGCACTTTGAGAGGCTGAGGTGGGTGGATCACTTGAGGTCAGGAGTTCAAGACCAGCCTGGCCAATATGGTGAAACACTGTGTCTACCAAAAATACAAAAAAAAAAAAAAAAAAAAAAAAAAAAATTAGCTGCATGATGGTGGCATTACCTGTAATCCCAGTTGGGAGGCTGAGGCAGGAGAGTCAGCTTGAACCTGGGAGGTGGAGGTTGCAGTGAGCTGAAATGTGCTCCTGCACTCCAGCCTGGGTGACAGAGCAAGACTCTGTCTCAGAAAACAAACAAACCCAGAATCACTAGATGATCCAATTATGTGAGCATGTATGTTTGTGCCATGTTGATTCTTTTTGTTTTTGTTTTGTTTTGGGGCAGAAGTCTTGCTGTGTCTCCCCGAACTGGAGTGCAGTGCTTGCTGATCTTACCTCCTGCAACGCTGCTGCCTCCTGGGTTTCAGCTATCCTCAATGCCTCAGCCTCTCTTTCGCTACCTGGAGACTGTGCCATCCTTCCTTCATTTAATGAGCCAGGGGTTTCACATATTTGGCCAGGCTCACTGACCTCCTTGAACTTGAACTCCCTGACCTCAGGTGATCTGCCCAGCCCTAGAAGCCTCCCAAGTGCTGGGATTCTGAGCATGAAACCTATCTGAGTCTGTTACAGTTCCTGACCACGTGGAGGCTTGCTGGTGCTAGACAAGGAAACTGATCCTCCCAGGGTTGGCTAATACCAAGAGATAACAAACAACTTATAGTTAGGGGTGTTTCAGGGTTTGGGTAAACTGAGTGTGGAGAAAATTGGCTTTTAGAGGTATACCTTTTGTTTTGTTCTGGTTTTATGTTTTTAGACATGGAGTGGCAGACACGGTGGCTCATGCCTGTAATCAGCACTTTGGGAGGCCGAGGTGGAAGATCCGCGAGGTCAGGAGATCAAGACCATCCTGGCTAACACAGTGAAATCTCGTCTCTACTAAAAATACAAAAAAATTAGCTGGGCGTGGTGGCGGGTGCCTGTAGTCCCAGCTACTTGGGAGGCTGAGGCAGAAGAATGGCGTGAACCCAGGAGGCGGAGCTTGCAGTGAGCCAAGATCACACCACTGCACTCCAGCCTGGGCGACAGAGCCAGACTCCATCTCAGAACAAAAAAAAAGTCTCACTCTGTTGTCCAGGCTGCAGTGTGATGGTGCGATCAGAGCTCACTATAGCTTTGAACTCCCAGGCTCAAGTGATCCTTCTGCTTCAGTCTCCCAAGTAGCTGGGACTACAGGCATGTAACACCATACCTGGCTATTTCAAACAGTTTTTATAGAGGCAGGGTCTTGCTATGTTGCCTAGACTGGTCTCAAACTCCTGGCCTCAAGTGATCCTTCTGCCTCAGCTTCCTGAATACCTGGGACTACAGGTGCCTGCACCACCTCACTCACCTGACTCACCTGTGATTGATTTTTAATAGAGATGGGGTCTTGCTATATTGCCCAGACTGGTCTGGAACTCCCGAGCTCAAGCAATCCTCCCGCCTTGGCCTCCCAGAGTGTTGGGATTAGAGGTGTGAGCCACTGCCTCCGGCTTGTCTATTTGTTTTTAACAATCCTTTAAAAATACAAAAACAATCAACTCTGTGGGCTCTACACTGTGGCCTGCAAGTTTTCCAATCTAGAAAAGGCTAGAGTTTTCCAATCCCTGATCCAGATGCTTCTAGCTGAGTCTTGGAAGGGGCTGCAGTCAGAGGCCACAGGTACCAACCTGCCCACAGGATCTCTTCCAATATGATTCCTCCCCAACTCCCAGCCTCAGTCATTGCAATAGGAGCCAATTTCTGGTGAAACTGTATTAGTCAAGGCTCTCAAAGAAACAGAATGAATAGGATATACATACAGAGAGAGAAAAATAATCCTTTCATTATTTTAAAGAATTGGCTTAGGCTGGGCGCAGCGGCTCATGCCTGTAATCCCAGCACTTTGGGAGCCGAGGCAGGCAGATCACCTGAGGTCAGGAGTTCAAGACCAGACTGGTCAACATGGAGAAACCCTGTCTCTACTAAAAATACAAAAAATTAGCCGGATGTAGTGGCACGTGCCTATAATCCCAGCTACTCGGGAGGCGGAGGCAGGAGAATCGCTTGAACCTGGGAGACGGAGGTTGCAGTGAGCCAAGATCACACCATTGCAGTCCAGCCTGGGCAACAAGAGCGAAACTCCGTCTAAAAAAAAAAAATTGGCTTACGCTGGGCACGGTAGCTCACGCCTGTAATCCCAGCACTTTGGGAGGCCAAGGCAGGCGGATCACCTGAGGTCAGGAGTTCAAGACCAGGCTGCCCAACATGGTGAAACCTTGTCTCTACTAAAAGTACAAAAATTAGCCAGGTGTGGTGGTGGATGGGCGCCTGTAATCCCAGCTACTTGGGAGGCTGAGGCAGGAGAATCACTTGAACCTGGGAGGCGGAGGTTTCAGTGATCTGAGATCATGCCACTGCACTCCAGCCTGGGCAACAAAAGCAAGACTGTCTCGGGAGAAAAAGAAAAAGAATTGGCTTCTGTAATTGTGGAGGCTGGCCAGTTCAAAATGTGTAGGGCAGGCTGGCAGGCTGGAGATCCAGGGAAGAGGTGGTTTTGCAGCCTCACGTCTAAATTGTTCAGGCAGACCAAGCAGGCTGGAAACCCAGCCAGGGTTTCTATGTTGCAGTGGAATTAAGGCCCAATTCCTTCTTCAGGCAACCTCACTCTTTGACCTTAAAGCCTTCAACTGATTGGATGAGACCCACCTGCTTTGTGGAGGGTCCTCGTCTTTATTCAAAGTCTGCTGATTTAAATGTTCATCACAGCCAGGCACGGTGGGTCATACCTGTAATCCCAGCACTTTGGGAGGCCAAGGCAGGAGGATCGCTTTGAGTCCAGGAGTTTGAGACCAACCTGGGCAACATAGCAAGACCCTGTCTCTACAAAAAATAAACTAAAACCAGGCATGGTAGTGCCAGCCTCTAGTCCCAGCTACTTGGGAGGCAGAGGTGGGAGGATCACTTGAGTATGGAAGGTTGAGGCTGTAGTGAGCTATGATTGCACCACTGCACTCCAGCCTGGGCGACAGAGCAAGACTCTGTCTCTGAAATAAAAATAAAAAAAGTTAATCATGTCTGAAAATTACCTTTGTAGTAGCACCTAGACTGGTGTTAACATCTAAACTGGTGTCTAGACAGACACCTTAGCATAGCCAAGTTGTCAGAAAAGTAGCTACAACATAGCTCTTTTGTCTGTGCCTCAAAATCCAAGTTTAGCAACCCTGGGGAGAGAAAACGCTTTTGTTTTCTCTTTGATTTGAGACCCACTTCCCCAAGCTTCTTTTTTTTTTTTTTTGAGACTGAGTCTCACTCTGTCGCCTAGGCTGGAGTCCTATAGTGTGACCTTGGCTCACTGCAACCTCCATCTCCCAGGTTCAAGCGATTCTCGTGCCTCAGCCTCCCAGGTAGCTGGGACCACAGGTGTGTGCCACCATGCCCGGCTAATTTTTTTGTAATTTTGGTAAAGAAAGGGTTTTGCCATGCTGGCCAGGCTGGCCTTGGACTCCTGACCTCAAGTGATCCGCAAACCTTGGTCTCTCAAAGTTCTGAGATTACAGGCATTAGCCACCGTGCCCAGCCTTTTCTTTTCTTTCTTTCTTTTTTTTTTTTTCCTGTTCCAAAGACTGGCCTCTTTCCAGGACAACTTTTGCTGAAATTTCCACTCTTTTCAGCAGAAGCACAGCTCCCACCCACACTGATAAGAGACATTTCCTTCTTGCTGCGTCAGGATGATGAGAATTGAAGTCCGGTTTAACCCTGTCCTTAACCCTCCCTGGGGCCCTGGATGGGTATTTCAGTAGCTCCCGGCCTCTCGCTGACCACTGGACCAAAATACACAGAAGAATCCTACACAAGGTAAGTATCTGATGGATACCTGTTAGGTGGCCTCAGCTTTAGGAAGCTTTTTTGGATCTGAAAATAACTTTATTTCCCCAGGCCAGCCCTCCCCACATACCTTGCCTCCAGCCTAGTGTCACAGTGCCTGTATTTCTGTCCAAAAAGTAATATGGGGTGTTTGCAGGCTGGACTCAGAGCTGAAAGTCTCCCTGCCAAGTAATGAGCATTTACCAGTGACAAGTGTCTATTGCATGCCAGACACTGTATCTAACCCTCAAGAGAGCCTGTAAGCAAGACAGATGCCACCATCCTGCTGTCACTTTGTTGTTGTTTTTATTTATTTGTTTGTTTTGTTTTTGAAACTGCGTCTCACTCTGTCGCCCAGGCTGGAGTGCAGTGGCGCAATCTCAGCTCACTGTAACCTCTGCCTCCCAAGTTCAAGCGATTCTCCTGCCTCAGCCTCCCAAGTAGCTGGGATTACAGGCGTGAGCCACCACAGTTGGCTAATTTTTTTATATTTTTAGTAGAGACAGGGTTTCACCATGTTGGCCAGGCTGGTCTCGAACTCCTGACCTCAAGTGATCTGCCCACCTTGGCCTCCCAAAGTGCTGCAATTACAGATGTGAGCCACCGCGCCTGGTGTTTTTTTTTTTGTTGTTGTTTTTTGTTTTTCATTTTTTAATAGGTATAGGACCTCACTCTATCGTTCAGGCTGGAGTTCAGTGGCATATTCATAACTCACTGCAGCCTTGAACTCCTGGGATCTGGTGATCCTCCTACCTCAGCCTCCCAAGTAGCTGAAACTATAAGAGATTGCCACCACACCTGGCTAATTAAAAAAATATATATATACACACACATATATGTACACACACACACACACATATATGTATATATCTGTGATGAGATCTTACTATGTTGCTCAGGCTGGTCTTGAACTCCTAGCCTTAAGCAATCCTCCCACCTTGGCCTCCCAAAGTGCTAGGATTACAGATGTGAACCACTGTGCCAGCCTCTGATTCCACCGTTCATGGAGGTGCCCCAGGGGCCAGCAGAGAGATTTCCAGAACGGGAAACACCCCTGCAGAAGTGGAGATCAATAGGAACAACAATGTATATTTCCAAACTGAACAGTGACTCATATTAAACCTCTGTTTCACCATAGGACCTTATGTGCAAAACGGCCCCTAAGTACAGAAGGAGCCAAGAAACCAAAGAACGAAGCAGACAAATCCAGTTTGTCATCACGGGGTGTTTCACTGGGGGAGCTATGGACAGAAGCGTCATCTTGGTGGCCACAAGGCAGGTAGATCTCCATGCTGTTACATCCCAGACCCAGGAACTATATACCATAGGGAAAGAACGTACATGCTCCAGAAGGCATGTGTAGGAATTTGCTTAAGGACAGGATTTACAGTATGTACGAGTTTATCAAGGTTGATTTGATCTAAGTGTTACCGGAAAGGGGTCCCGATCCAGACCCCAGCAGAGGGTTCTTGGATCTCACACCAGAAAGAATTCAGGGCGAGTTCATAGAGTAAAGTCAAAGCAAGTTTATTAGGAAAGTAACGTGGAGAAAGACACAGCTATCCACAGACAGATTAGGGTGTTCCCAAAAGGCAGAGGACGAACGCGTCCACCCTAGGGATAATACTCGTTTATATATAGCGAGTATTCTTATATATATATAAGAAAAGATTATGAGGAGATGTATTCTGCTACAAGGGTTTGTGATAAAGGATTAATTTTCTTTTTTTTTGAGACGGAGTCTCGCTCTGTCACCCAGGCTGGACTGCAGTGGCCGGATCTCAGCTCACTGCAAGCTCCGCCTCCTGGGTTCACGCCATTCTCCGGCCTCAGCCTCCCGAGTAGCTGGGACTATAGGCGCCCGCCACCTCGCCCGGCTAGTTTTTTGTATTTCTTAATAGAGACGGGGTTTCACTGTGTTAGCCAGGATGGTCTCGATCTCCTGACCTCGTGATCCGCCCGTCTCGGCCTCCCAAAGTGCTGGGATTACAGGCTTGAGCACCGCGCCCGGCCCAGGATTAATTTTCTTACTGTATTTTGCAGGAATCGAAATTATTGTAGGAATGCTTCTGTTCTCAAGATACCAGGATATCAGGACACTCCTAAATCTGGGTCTGTTTAGTAAACATTATCAATCTGTTCCCTTAACTGTAAACATCTGTAGGCTAGGAATACCCCACTTTCTGGGAATGCAGTCCAGCAAGCCCCAGCCTCATTTTTCTTAGCCCTCACTCAAGATGGAGTCACTCTGGTTCAAACGCCTCTGGCATAAGGGCAGGATTAATGGTAAGTATGTGTTTTTATACAAGGAATGATAGATAAACTGGAAATCTTAGAGGCATTCCTGGAACCAGGGTTAATCAGAAGCCTGGCTTCCAAGAGGGAGTTATTTCAGCCTCCACAACATCTTTCCAGATAGATGGGACTTCACAGATTTCCCCAAGAATCACGGATAGAATTGGTTTGACAAGTATGTGATTAAATAGACCACTTTATGGCTCCCATAGAGGCTGGCATGATGGTTTATGCCTACAATCCCAGCACTTTGGGAGGCTGAGGCAGGAGGATTGCTTGAACTCAGGAGTTCGAGACCAGCCTGGGCAACATAGGGAGACTCTGTCTTTTTTGTTTGTTTGTTTGTTTGTTTGTTTTGTGTTTTTTGAGATAGTCCCACTGTCAGGTTGCAGTGCAGTGGCACAATCGGCTCACTGCAGCCTCGACCTCCTGGGCTTAAGCAATCGTCCTACCGCAGCCTCCTGAGTGGTGGGGACTACAGGTGCTCACCACCACATACGGCTAATTTTAAAAAAGAAAATTTGGAGTTGGGTGCGGTGGCTCACGCCCATAATCCCAACACTTTGGGAGGCCAAGGTGGGTGGATCATCTGAGGTCGGGAGTTCAAGACCAGCCTGGCCAACATGGTGAAACCCCATCTCTACTAAAAATACAAAAATTACCTGGGTGTGGTGGTGGGCGCCTGTAATCCCAGCTACTTAGAAAGCTGAGGCGGGAGAATCACTTGAACCCAGAAGGTGGAGGTTGCAGTGAGCCCAGATCATGCCACTGCACTCCAGCCTGGATAACAAGAGTGAGACTCTGCATTAAAAAAGAAAAAAAATTGTACACAGGGTTTTATCATGCTGCCCAAGCTGCTCCCAAACTCTTGAGCTCAAGCAATCCACCCACCTCAGCTTCCCAAAGTGCTAGGATTACAGGCGTGTGCCACTGTGTCTGACCTAAAAAAAAAAAATGCTTTTTAAGTAACAAAAAGAAAAATATGGTTCCCATAAAAAATAATCATCCAGAAGGTAAACCCAAGGCTACCCGTTCTGAGATCGTAGAAACTTCTTGCAACTTTAAAAGACTAGTGTTCCCAGATTCTACTTATTTTGTCAACAAGGAATGAAACTGTGCAGAATATTTGAAGTGGTTTATTCTGAGCCAAATGTGAGGACCATGACCAATGACATAGCCTCAGGAGGTCCTAAGAATCTGTGCCCAAGGTGGTGGGGCTGCAGCTTGGTTTTATATGTTTCAGGGAGAGATAAGACATCAACCAAGACATGTAAGGTATGCACTGGTTCAGTCCGGAAAGGCAGGACAACTCGAAGGCAGGGTGTGGGGAGGGCTTTCAGATCCTGGGTGGATTCAAAGATTTTCTGATTGGCAATTGGTTGAAAGACTTAGGTCATTATCTAAAGACTTGGAATCAAGAGATGGAAGTGTCTGGGTTAAGATAAGGGGTTGTGGAGACCAAGGTTCTTATTATGTAGATGAAGCCTCCAGGTAGCAGGCTTCAGAGAGAATAGATGGTAAATGTTTCTTATCAGACTTAAAATACTGCCAAACTCTTAGTTAATTCCCTCCTGAATCAGGAAAAAGACCTGGAAAGGGAAGGAGATTCCCTATAGAATGTAGATGTTCCACACAAAAGACAGTTTTGCAGGGCCATTTCAAAATATGTCAAAGAAGCCGGGCACAGTGGATCACGCCTGTAATCCCAGCACTCTGGAAGCCGAGGTGGGCGGTTCACCTGAGGTCAGGAGTTCAAGACCAGCCTGGCCAACACGGCAGAACCCCATATCTACTAAAAATACAAAAATTAGCTGGGCATGGTGGCTGGCACCTGTAATCCCAGCTACTTGGGAGGCTAAGGCACAAGAATCACTTGAACCTGGGAGGCAGAGGTTGCAGTGAGCCGAGATCACACCATTACTTTCCTATATATATACACACACATATATATACACACACACGTATATATGTGTGTGTGTGTATATATATATGTATGTATCTGAAAGAAATATAGTTGTGGGTAAAATACTTTGATTTCTTTCAGGGCCTGCTATCTGTCATGCTGGTATCTTATTGCTACAAAGAGTCTGTTTTGTCAGTCTTAAGGTCTGTCTTTTAATGTTCATGCTCTTTTGCTGCACCTGAATTTCAAAGGGAGGTGGGTATAATGAGGCATGTCCACACACCCATTCCCGTGATGGCCTGTACTAGTGTTTCAGGTTAACTTCGGAATGCCCTTGGCTGAAACAGGGGTCCATTCTGTTGATTGGGGGTGCTTAGAATTTTGTTTTTGGTTTGCACAGCAACTATTCACACTTGACAACCCTTCAGATATTTTCAGACATGTTAGTCCCTGACTTTGTTTTTTGTTTTTTGTTTTTGAGACAGAGTTTTGCTCTTGTTGCCCTGGCTAGAGTGCAGTGGTGTGATCTTGGCTCACTACAACATCCACCTCCCAGGCTCAGGCGATTCTCCTGCCTCAGCCTCCTGAGTAGCTGGGATTACTGGCACCCGCTACCACGCCTGTCTAATTTTTTTGCGTGTATTTTTAGTAGAGATGGGGTTTCACCATGTTGACCAGGCTGATCTCGAACTCCTGATCTCAGGTGATCCACCCACCTCGGCCTCCCAAAGTGCTGGGATTAGAGGCATGAGCCACCGTGCCCGGCCAGTCCCTGACTCTTATATTCTCCAGGTGTTCAGCCATTCCTCATGTCACCTCTTCTCAATTCCCCATCTCACCCATCTTGTTAGCTCCTGCATGAACTTGATCTACCTATTCAGTGGTTTTCAACCCTGGTAGCACAATGGAATCACCCAGGAAGCTCTGACAAATGTAGACGCCTGAGAAAGCTTTAGGAGACTTCATGATTTTATTAAGTACAAAGTGAAACATGGTAACGTAACAGTGGAAAATCTCAGAAGACATCACTTGAACCAAATGGTCAAGGTGAACATCACTAGCAATGAGATATAATGACATCATGAACACACTAATGTGATACACTAAAAAGGACACAGCTTGGAGGCTGAGTACAGTAGCTCACACCTGTAATCCCAGCACTTTAGGAGGCTGAGGCAGGAGGATCCCTTCAGCTCAGGAGTTCAAGATCAGCCTGGGCAACATAATGAGACCCTGTCTTTACAAAATTACAAAAATTAGCACAATGAGGCATGCCTGTAATTCCAGCTACTCAGGAGGCTGAGGTGGGAGGATTGCTTAAGCCTGGGAGGTCAAGGCTGCAGTGAGCTATGATTTCACCACTGTACTCCAGGCTGGGTGACAGAGTGAGACCCTGTCTCAAAAAATAAATAAAAAGGACACAACTATACTGTTATGGTCTCATTGAGAAAAATGTATAGCCTCAATCTAACCACAAGATAACATCAGACAAACCCTAATTGATGGACATTCTACAAACTAACTGTCCAGTAGTCTTTGAAAATGTCAAGACCGTGAAAGGGCAGGAAGGCCTCAGTGTCTCCAGTTCAGTGACGCTGACAGATGGCTGTAGACCTGGCCGACATCTTGTCTACAACCTTAAGAGAAACTTTAAATCCAAATCATGTACCTAAGTCATTTCTGAATCCCTGACCCAAAAAAGTATGTAAAAATAATCAATTTTTTTTTCTTTTCTTTCAGAAACAGGGTCTTACTCTGTCACCCAGGCTGGCGTGCAGTGGTGCAATCTTGGCTCACTGCAGCCTCAACCTCCCAGGCTCAAGCGATCCTCCTACCTCAGCCTCCCTAGTAGCTGGGACAACAGGTATGCACAAAAAATTTTTGCACAAAAAATTTTTAAGAATTTTTTGGTAGAGATGGGTCTCACTATGTTGCCAGGCTGGTCTTTTTTTTTTTTTTTTGAGACAGGAGTCTTGCTCTTGTCACCCATGCTGGAGTACAGTGGGGCAATCTCAGCTCACTGTAACCTCTGGCCTCCCAGGTTCAAGCAATTCTCCTGCCTCAGCCTCCCAAGTAGCTGGGATTACAGGCACCCACCACCGCACCTGGCTAATTTTTGTGTTTTCAGTAGAGACGGGGTTTCACCATGTTGGCCAGGCTGGTCTTGGACTCCTGACCTCAGTTGATCCACCCCGCTCAGCCTGCCAAAGTGCTGGGATTACAGGCATGAGCCACCGCACCCGGTTCACAGCTTCTTTTCTAAAACCCCCGAGTCTTTTCGTGCAGTGCCACACCTCTCCTTTCTGGGACTTGGTCATGGCTTTGTGACCAGAGGCTTAGCTATTTCATCTCCTAAGATTTGGACCTTTTCTCTAGCCTGTTAGGATCCTGAATGTCTCCTCTCCCACCTCCAGATTTGGACACACACTCTTGAAAATCAGGGCTTTTTTTTAGAGACAGGGTCTTGCTCCATCACCCAGGCTGGAGTGCAGTGGTGTGATCATGGCTCACTGCGGCCTCAACCTCCTGGGCTCCAGTGATCCTCCTGCCTCAGCCTCCTGAGTAGCTGGGACCAGAGGCACAAGCCACCACCCTCAGCTATTTCTCATGTGTGTAGAGACAGAGCCTTGCTAAGTTGCCCAGGCTGGTCTCCAATTCCCAGCCTCAAGCAATTCTCCTGCCGCAGTCTCCCAAAGTGCTGGAATGACAGGAGTGAGCCACAGTGTCTGGCAAAAATGAGAGCTTCTCCATCTTCATTTGAGATCCCGGTGGCAACAAAGAACAGGAGGATGGAGCCCTGCTGTCCATCCCTAGGTGTCCTGGTTTGCATCTGTCTGGTTGTGTTAGAGGGCTGGGCTTGCAGTCCCAAGGGGCCACACTGGCCGGGCAGGGAGCTTACTCGAATTGTCTCAGACTAGAGACAGCCAGAGGGGTCTCACTCTGTCATCCAGGCTGGAGTACGCTGGCACTATCTCAGCTCACTGCAACCTCTGCCTCCCGGGTTCAAGCAATTCTCATGTCTCAGCCTTCTGAGTAGCTGGGATTACAG
The DNA here is from genome assembly GCF_008728515.1 of Papio anubis. NCBI lineage: Eukaryota > Metazoa > Chordata > Mammalia > Primates > Cercopithecidae > Papio > Papio anubis. The sequence goes on along the minus strand of NC_044979.1, from coordinate 137,088,888 downwards.
GTGCATGCCACCTGTATTTTTTGGTAGAGATGGGTTTCACCACGTTGGCCAGGCTGGTCTCAAACTCCTGACCTCAGATGATCCGCCTGCCTCAGCCTCCCAAAGTACTGGGATTACAGGCATGAGCCACCACCCCCGGCCTTCTTTTATTTTTATTTTGTTTTATTTTGAGACAAATTGTCACTCTGTCACCCAGTCTGGAGTGCGGTGGTGTAATAATATAGCTCACTGCAGCCTCCAACTCCTAGCCTCAAGAGATCCTCCTACCTCTGCCTACTGAGTAGCTAGGACTACAGGTATGCAGCATCACGTCCAGCTAAGTTTTTACAATTTTTTGTAGAGACAGGATTTCATGATGTTGCCCAGGCTGGTCACAAACTCCTGGGCTCAAGCGATCCTCCCACCTCAGCCTCCGAAAGTGTCAGGATTATAAGCATGAGCATCTGGTCTGGATGGACTTTTGAATGATCCACTGGCCAGCCTCAAAATAAGCCCACTCTGCCAGGTGAGCAGTTTTGTAGGACAGTGGAATCCAAATGTGTCTTGGCAGTGAAAACAGTGGTGTGAAATTGGTAAAATGAATTTTAACAGAGGCCAGGTGCAGTGGCTCATGCCTGTAATCCCAGCACTTTGGGAGGCCGAGGCGGGTGGATCACCTGAGATCAGGAGTTCGAGACCAACCTGGCCAACATGGCAAAACCCTGTCTCAATCAAAAATACAAAAATTGGCTGGGCGTGATGGTGTGCTCCTGTAATCCCAGCCACTCAGGAGGCTGAGGCAGAAGAATCACTTGAACCCAGGAGGCAGAGGTTGCAGTGAGCCAAGGTTGCACCACTGCACTCCAGCCTGGGCAACAGAGTGAGACCCTGTCTCAAAAAAAAGAAAGAAAAAAAAGAATTTTAACAGGGAGGTTTGTAAACACCTAAACCTAAGCCCATAAACCCAGCAGACTACTTGGTAATTGTAGCTTAACTGTAGCCCATGTGAGACAATTCAGGACTTTGGTTGATTATAAAAGGGAATTGATGACATAATAAGCAGCTGGGTGCCTCCCTTCTATCATCCCAATGCTTTAGGAGGCTGAGGCAGGAGGACTGCTTGAGCCCAGGAGTTTGAGTCCAGACTGGGCAACATAGCAAGACCCCATCTTTAAAAGAAAAACATTGTGTATAACTGGCCCACATAGTTCAAACTCATGTTGTTTAAGGACCAATTGTAATTTCATACAGTTTCAAAGAAAAGACTCCACTCACTGTTGGCCAAGTGTGTTGGGCTGGGATATTTTCTTCCAGTACCTCCTTGTAGTGGGCAAACTTTGCACACCTTGTACTTCTACTTGTGACTCAGACTCTCAGACTCTGGGACTTTCTGTGAAAAAGTATTTGCAAGTATTTAACAAGGAAGAGATAAACTGAGACCAGGTGGAATGGCTCACATCTGTAATTCCAGCACTTTGGGAGGCTGAGGCAGGAGGATCACTTGAGGCCAGGAGTTGGAGACCAGCCTGGGCAACATAGCAAGACCCCATCTCTAAAAAAAAAAAAAAATTTTTAAAGAAAGAGATATATCAAAAGTTGGGTTGTCAGTAGACTTGTGATTTGCCGGAGAGCTGATCTTAGGACTATCTAGCAAGAAAGGAACGTTTTGTACAAAAATTAGGTAGGCGTGGTGGCATGTGCCTGTAATCCCAGCTACTCAGGAGGCTGAGACAGGAGAATCGCTTGAATCTGGGAGGTTGCAATGAGCCGAGATTGTGCCACTGCACTCTAGCCTGGGTGACAGAGCGAGACTCCATCTCAAAAAAAAGAAGAAAAGAACATTTTGGTCTGGGGAGTTTTCAACGGATTGAGGTAGGAGTGTGTGTGCATGTATATGTGTGTGTGTGTTTAGCAATTCAGCTGCAGCTGGGAAGAGGCAGAGGAAGTAAGGTCAAAATGTATAGAAGAAGTGGTGGTTGAGGGACTATGGCTGAGGGTCTATTTCTCTGGAAGGCATGGGGTATATTGACCTCGGTTGGCAGCAATATCTCAGAGTGGGACTCTCCTAAGTCAGCGTGTGTTCACTGTGATTGAAGGTTTGTACTCGCTGAGAAATAGTGACCTCTTGTTAGCACCAGGCCATGGGAATGGAAGAATATTTGCCCTAAAGTTGCTAATGGTCGCCCAATGAAGATGATTTTTAATTTAGTTATCATTTATTTTGAAATTTTTAAAAATAAGTCAAATGCCTTTTTTTTTTTTTCTGAGACGGAGTCTTACTCTGTCGCCCAGGCTTTAGTACAGTGGCACAATCTTGGCTCACTGCAACCTCCACCTCCCGGATTCAAATGATTATCCTGCCTCAGCCCCTTGAGTAGCTGGGATTACAAGTGCCACCACCACACCCAGCTAGTTTTTGTATTTTTAGTAGAGACAGGGTTTCTCCATGTTGGCCAGCCTGGTCTCAAACCCCTGACCTCAGGCAATCCACCTGCCTCAGCGTCCTAAAGTGCTAGGATTATAGGCATGAGCCACCGTGCCTGGCCTTAAATGACTTTTTATTTCAGCTTTCATTTTAGATTCAGAGCTGCACGGGCAGGTTTTTTACCTGGGTATACTTCCAGATGCTAAGGTTTGGGGTTTGAATGATCCCATCATCACCCGGGTAGTGAACATTGGACCGAATAAGTCGTTTATCAGTCCTTGCCTCCCTCCCTCCCCATTCCAGTAGTCCCCAGTGTCTATCGCTCCCATCTTTTTTTTTTTTTTTTTTTTTGAGACAGAGTCTTACTTTGTTGCTCAGGCTGAAGTGCAGTGCCGTGATCTCGGTTTACTGCAGGCTCTGCCTTCTGGGCTCAAGCAATTCTCCTGCCTCAGACTCCAGAGTAGCTGGGATTACAGGTGCCCACCACCATATCTGGCCCATTATTGTATTTTTAGTAGACACAGAGTTTCACCATGTTGGCCAGGCTGGTTTTGACCTCAAGTGATCCACCCACCTCGGCCTCCCGAAGTGCTGGGATTACAGGCGTGAGCCACTGTGCCCTATCATTCCCATCTTTGTGTCCATGTATACCCAGTGCTTAGCTCCCTTTTCTAAGAACATGCAGTATTTAATTGTTTGTTTCTGCATTCGTTTGCTTAGGATAATGACCTCCAGCTGCATTCTTCTGACTGCAAATGACATTGTTTCATTCTTTTTTATGGCTGCATAATATTCCATGATATATATGGACCATATTTTTTTGTTTTATTTATTTGTTTATTTATCGAGATGGAGTTTTGCTCTTGTTGCCCAGGCTGGAGTGCAATGGCACAATCGCGGCTCACCGCCACCTCTGCCTCCCGGGTTCAAGCGATTCTCCTGCCTCATCCTCACAGTCATGCGCCACCACGCCCAGCTAATTTTGTATTTTTAGTAGACACGGGGTTTCTCCATATTGGTCAGGCTGGTCTCGAACCCCCAACCCCAGGTGATCCACCTGCCTCAGCCTCCCAAAGTGCTGGGATTACAGGCGTGAGCCACCATGCCTGGCTGAACCACATTTTCTTTATCCAGTCCACCATTGATGGGTACCTAGGTTGATTCTGATTATCATTTATCTTTTTTTTTTTTGAGACGGAGTCTCGCTCTGTCGCCCAGGCTGGAGTGCAGTGTCGCGTTCTCGGCTCACTGCAAGCTCCGCCTCCCGGGTTCACGCCATTCTCCTGCATCAGCCTCCCGATTAGCTGGGACTATAGGCACCCGCCACCTCGCCTGGCTAGTTTTTTTGTATTTTTTAGTAGAGACGGTGTTTCACCATGTCAGCCAGGATGGTCTCGATCTCCTGACCTCGTGATCCACCCGTCTCGGCCTCCCAAAGTGCTGGGATTACAGGCTTGAGCCACCGCGCCCAGCCTGATTATCATTTATCTTAGTAACTACTGTGCATAGATGGTAATGTCCCAGGCTCTATGGGAAGTACAAAGATGATTCAGATTTAGGATCTACGCCAGTAATGTTGACATTTGTTCATATTTTTGGGGGGCATGGGGGAGGGTTGAGATAGCATCTCCCTCAGTCGCCAAGGCTGGAATGCAGTGGTGCAATCACAGCTCACTGAAGTCTTGAGCTTCTGGGCTCAAGCAATCCTCCCGCCTCAGACTCCTGAGTAGCTGGGACTACAGGCGTGCGACCACCACGCCGGACTAATTTTTGTTGTTGTTTTTTCTGTAGAGACAGGGTTTCAGCATGTTGCCCAGGCTGGTCTTGAACTCCTGGGTTCAAGCAATCCTCCTGTCTCGGCCTCTCAAAGTGCTGGGATTACAGGCGTGAGCCACCACGCCAGGCAGATAATTCTTCATATGAATTCTCACATAAAGGGTTACCATAGCAGTATACCAAGGGGCAGGCTGATGCTCCTTTTACAGGGAAGAGCAGCAAATATTTGGAATAATGAGGCAACAGACCACAGTCCACCCTCTTGGTGAGTGCTTTCCTTCCTGCCCTACACGTGAAAATACAGTCACTCCCCTCTTCAAAGAAAACACGCTTCCCGCCCTACACATGAAAATATGGTCATTCCCCTCTTCTAGGAAAACACCCCAAATCCCACCCAGTCATAGCATGAGGCTCAAAGTCTAGGGTCTTGTGATAGTCTCCGTTTCAGATCAGTTTTGGCTGTCCTCGATCCATGGAGCAATGAACTAAACAGGGAAGTTATCTGATCTCCTCTCCAGTATTTACCAGCATACAATAGTGAAATAGAAAGGGTTAGCCCTGCTGGTCACTCCCACTCATATACGGGAAGCGTGGAATGCAGGAGCCGACTGGCCCGTAGCAGTTCTAAAAGGCATATGCTGGCCCGGCACAGTGGCTCATACCTGTCATCCCAGCACTTTGGGAGGCCATGGTAGGAGGATCGCTTGAGCCTGGGAGTTTGAGACCAGCCTGGGCAACATAGAAAGATCCCATCTCTTTAAAAAAAAAAAAAAAAAAGGCATATGCCCTGGGCATCCCTTGCCAAAGTTCCCTACCTGGGAATGGGGAAAATTTCTTGACTAGGTCTTGATCTGTCCCTGGAAGTGGCTGCCTGATCGCTTGTGGTTTTTTCTGTTTGTTTGTTTTGTTTTTTGTTTTTTGTTTTTTGCTGAGATGGAGTCTCACTCTGGTCACCCCTCGCTGAGGTAGTAGCACGATCTCGGCTCACTGAAACCTCCGTCTCCCAGGTTCATGCAATTTTCCTGCCTCAGCCTCCCCTGTAGCTGGGACTACAGGTGCACGCCACCACACCCAGCTAGTTTTTGTATTTTTAGTAGAGATGGGATTTTGCCATGTTGGCCGGACTGGTCTCGAACTCTTGACCTGAAGTGATCTGCTCACCCTCAGCCTCCCAAAGTGCTAGGATTACAGGCGTGAGCCACCGTACCCGGCCAGGTCCCTTGTTCTTGATGGCTGTCTCTGCTCCACCCACTGGGAGGCTCATTAAACTCAATGGCCATATCTGAGGTCACCATTGCCTGTATGTTCTCCATGGAGCTGAGTGGCGTTCTTACCTTGCTTCCTGCTGCAGAATGTTGGTAAGTCAGAGAGTCATTTTAAGTATTGAAATGGTCACTGTTTCTTGGAGTTCAGATGAATGCCTCTTTGGATGGTACACATTTCCCAAAAATTTAGATGGTTTTGGGATAAGTATGGTGGTTCACATCTGTAATTACAACACTTTGGGAGGCCAAGGAGGGAGGATGACTTGAGCCCAGGAGAGCAAGACAAGCCTGGGCAAGATAGCAAGACCCCATATCTCTACAAAAAAAAAAAGTTTTTTTTTAAATTAGCTGGGCGTGGTGATGCATACCTGTAGTCCCAGCTACTTGGGAGGCTTAGGTGGGAGTATCACTTGAGCCTGGGAGGCTGAGGGATTGTGCCACTGTACTCTAGCTTGGGCAACAGAACAAGAAGACCCTGTCTCAAAAAAATTTTAATTGATTTCATAAATATGTGGTTCTGGCCAGCTCTAAGTGGTAGTGACACTTTCTGAGACATGCCTCTCTAGACTTCATTGCAGATCCTTGAACTTCCAGTCTTCCTCGGAGGGCCGTTCTCTCTTTCTCTCTTTTTTGTTTTGTTTTGAGATGGAGTCTCACTCTGTTGCTCAGGCTGGAGTGCCGTGGCACCATCTGGGCTCACTGCAAACTCCACCTCCCGGGTTCAAGCGATTCTCCCGCCTCAGCCTCCTGAGTCGCCGGGATTACAGGCGTACACCACCACATCCAGCTAATTTTTTGTATCTTTAGTAGAGACGGGGTTTTGCCATGCTGGCTGGGGTGGTCTCGATCTCCTGACCTCATGATCCACCCGCCTTGGTCTCCCAAACTGCTGGGATTACAGGCGTGAGTGAGTCACCGTACCCGGCCTCTTTTTTTTTTTTTTTTTTAGACAGGGTCTCACACTGCCACCCAGGCTAGAGGGCAGTGGTGCAGTCATGGCTCACTATGGCCTCGACCTCCCAAGCTCAAGTGATCCTCCCACCTCAGCCTCCTGGGTGGCTGGGACTACAAGCATGCACCACCATGCTCAGCTAATTTTTTGTAATTTGTAAAAAGAGAGTTTTGCTATGTTGTCCAGGCTGATCTCGAACTCCTGGGCTCAAGTGACTCACCCACCTTGGCCTTCCAAAGTGTTGAGATTACAGATGTGAGCCACAGTGTCTGAGTGCGCTCTTGGCCCCATAGTCCTTGGTCATTTTGTCCAGTTGAAAGTATTTACGGCAGGGCCCGGTGGCTCACACCTGTCATCCCAGCACTTTGGGAGACTGAAGCAGGTGGATCATGAGATCAGGAGTTCAAGACCAGCCTGGCCAAGATGGTGAAACCCTATCTCTACTAAAAATAAAAAATTAGGGCATAGTGGCCGGCACCTGTAATCCCAGCTACTCAGGAGGCTGAGGCAGGAGAATCGCTTTAACCCGGGTGGCAGAGGTTGCAATGAACCAAGATCGCGCCACTGCACTCCAGCCTGGATGACAGAGCTAGGCTCCATCTCAAAAAAAAAAAAAAAAAAAAAATTTACTTGGTACCCTATTAATGGATTCAGAAGTTTTAACAGAGTTCAACCCGTTTATCCTTGATTTGGTCATAACCATGAGGCTGAGTATTATACATAAAGCTTTTTCTCACAAAGACTTCTCAGTTTTATCATTCACCTTTTGGGAATTAGACTCACCTTTCTACTTTGTAAGCCCTGGAATTTCTGGACTTTCTATATTACCTTTAAATTCTGCTTGCGACCGTGTGTGGTGGCTCACCCCTGTAATCCCAGCACTTTGGGAGGCCAAGGTGGGCAGATCATTTAAGGTCAGGAGTTCGAGACCAGCCTGGCCAACATGGTGAAACCCCGTCTCTACTAAAAATACAAAAATTAGCTGGGCATGGTAGTGGGCACATGTAATCCCAGCTACTTGGGAGGCTGAGGCACGAGAATCGCTTGAACCCAGGAGGCGGAGGTTGCAGTGAGCTAAGATTGCACCATCGCATGCCAGCCTGGGTGACAAGAGCAAAACTCCATCTCAAAAAAAAAAAAAAAAAAAAAAATTCTGCTTGCAAACTGGCTCATTCTTTTTTATTGCAGCTTGTCAGATGTAACCAATAGAAACCAACTCATGTTACCAAAATTCCTTTTCCCATTTCTTTACCCAAAGCCAAAAAATTCATTTGCTAAGTTATCTTCTTTCCATGTTATTTCAAGTGAGGGTTTTGACAAAGGCTGTTCCACTGCATGACGTGGGCTGCCATTTTTCCAACCTCCAATGACAGCCACTATCTGGCCCCAAAGCTAATATTGCCTGTAGATTTTTGTACTTGGGTATCAATTTTTGTATAGATCAGTGTTCACTATTATGCTACAATAACAACTTCAAACTTCAGCAAGCTTATAAAAGCAAAGGTTTACCGGGATGGTGGCTCATGCCTGTAATCCCAACACTTTGGGAGGCTGAGGAGGGAGGATCATTTGAGTCCAGGAGTTCATTCAAGACCAGCCTGGGCAACATGGCGAAACCTCATCTCTACAACAAATCAGTTGGACATGGTGGTGTGGGCCTGTAGTCCCAGCTACTCAGGAGACTGAGGTGGGAGGATTGCTTGAGCCCAGGAGGTGGAAGTTGAAGTGAGCCAAAATCGCACCACTACATTCCAGTCTGGGCAACAGAGCAAGACCCCACCTCAAGGAAAAGAAGAAGAATGAGAAGGAGAAGGAGAAGAAGAAGATGGAGAAGTTGTGGGTAGAAGAAAGTCTGTCTAGTCAGATTGAGGTTTCTCTTGAAAGCGTAGGATACGCTGACCTATGTTAGCCTCTGGTAACATTTCAGAAAATGATTCGCTAGGTCATTATGTTCTCACTGTCATAAATGGTTGTCAAAATTGCTAAGAAATAGGAACCTCTTCCTAGCCCCATGGGCAATGGAAATGAAAAAAGTAGTTGCCCTAAAGGTGCTAATGCTTACCCATAGAAAATATGTCCATTTAATTATTGTTTACTTTAATAAGCAACTACTAAACATCAGGCAGTGTACTAGGCTCCCTGAGAGGAATGAAATTGATCCAGATTTAGGGTCTACTCTCAAGAAACTGGAAATATCTTCATATTTAAATTTTACTTGAAAATCTACATACAGGGAAATTTATTCTTTTTGGTGTACAATTCTAACTGAGATTTTGTTTTCTTCTTCTTCTTCTTCTTCTTTTTTTTTAAATGAGATATGATCTGGCTATGTTGTCCAGGCTGATCTTGAACTCCTGGGCTCAAGCGATCCTTTTACCTTGGCCTCCCAAAATGCTGGGATTACAACAAATGTAAGCCAGACTGCCCAGCCCTTTGACCAATTTTTAATTGAGCTGTCTTGCTATTGTTGAGTTGTAGGCATTCTTTATATATTGTGGATACTAAGTCTTTATCAGATAGGTGATTTACACACATTTCTCCCATTTAGGTGGGTTGTCTTTTCCTTCTTTCTTTTTTTTTTTTTTTGAGACAGTCTTGCTCTGTTGCCCAGGCTAGAGCACAGTGGTGTGATCTCAGCTCACTGCAACCTCCGCCTCCCAAGTTCAAGTGATTCTCCTGCCTCAGCCTCTTCAGTAGCTGGAATTACAGGGCATGCACCACCACGCCCAGCTAATTTTTGAGATCGTGCCACTGCACTCCAGCCTGGGCAACAGAGTGAGACTCCATCTCAAAAAAAAAAAAGAAAAGAAAAGAAAAAAAGAGTTTATAGTTTTAGCACTTATATCTAGCTGTCTTCTATTTTGAATGGATTTTGCACATGACATGGAGTTCTTTATTATTTTGCATGTAGGTATCCAGTTGTCCCAACACTATCTGTTGAAAAGACTCTTCCCTCTAGAATGATCTTGACACTGTTGTCAAAATCAGTTCACCAATAAAACCATCTGGTCCTGGACCTTTATTTGTTGGAGGTTTTTTGATAACTCTGCTGGTTATGTGTCTGTTCTATTCCTTCCTGAGTCAATTTTGGTAGTTTGTTTGTTTGTTTGTTTCTTTCTTTCTTCCTTTCTTCCTTTCATTTTTCTTTCTCTTTCTTTTTCTCTTTCTTTCTTTCTTTTTCTCTCTTTCTCTCTTTCTTTCTTTCTTTCTTTTCTTTTCCAGGATCTCACTCTGTTGCCCAGGCTGGGGTGCAGTGGCATGATCATAGCTCACTGCAGGCTCAACCTCCCAGGCCCAAGCAGTTCTTCCATCTCAGCCTCCCAAGCAGCTAGGACCACAGGTGTGCACCACCATGCCTGGCTAATTTTTTTATTTTTGTAGAGGCAGGGCCTCCTATGTTGCCCAGGCTGGTCTTGAACTTCTGGCCTGAAGCGATCCTCCCACCTCAGCCTCCCAAAGTGCTGGGATTACAGGTATGAGCTACTGTGTCTGGCTCCCTTCCAATACTTTTTATTTCTGTAAGGTAGGTAGTAGTATCTCCTCTTTCATTCCTGATTTTCTTATTTGAATCCTCTCTCTCTCTCTCTCTCTCTCTCTCTCAGTTTGGTCTGGCTAAAGGTTTGTCAATTATGTTTATCTTTTCAAAGAATCAATGTTATGGGTTAAATTGTTTCCTCCAGAAAGATGTGTTTGAGTTCTAGCCCCCAGAATATGCAAATGTGATCTTATTTGGAAATAGGGTCTTTATAGATACAACCAAGTGAAGATGAGGTCATAGTGGAGTGGAGTGGGCCTTAATCCAATGACTGATGTCCTCATATGAAGAAAGAGGCCAGGCGCGGTGGCTCACACTGTAATCCCAGCACTTTGGGAGGCCGAGGCGGACGGATCACAAGGTCAGGAGATCAAGACCATGCTGGCTAACTCTGTGAAACCCCATCTCTACTAAAAATACAAAAAATTAGCCGGGCATGGTGGTGGGTGCCTGTAGTCCCAGCTACTCAGGAGGCTGAGGCAGGAGAATAGCATGAACCCAAGAGGCGGAGCTTACAGTGAGCCGAGATCCAGCCACTGCACTCCAGCCTGGGCAACAGAGTGAGACTCTGTCTCAAAAAAACAAAAAAAGAAAAGAAAAGAAATGTGGACACAGACACACAGTGGAGAATGCTATGTAAAGATGGAAACAGAGACCAGAGTGATGTGTCTACAAGCCGAGGAATGCCAAGAATTGTTAGCAACCACCAAATCTAGGAGAGGGGCATGGAACAGTTTCTCCCTCTGAACCTCTGGAAGGAACCAGCCGGGCTGACACCTAGATTTCAGGTTTCTAAATAACTGTGAGAAACTAAATTTCTGTTGTTTTAAGCCGCCTGGTTGGTAGGAAATTTTTTTTTACAGCAGCGCCCTAGAAAACTAATGTGCCAATATTGGTTTTATTCATCTTGTGTCTTGCTTTCCTATTCTCTATTTCATTTATTTCCACTCTAATCTTTTTTTTTTTTTTTTTTTTTTTTAGATGGAGTCTCACTCTGTTGCCCAGGCTGGAGTGCAGCAAAGTGATCTCAGCTCACTGCAATCTCTGCCTCCCAGGTTCAAGCATGCTCGTGCCTCAGCCTCCTGAGTAGCTGGGATTACAGGGGCATGCCACCACCTCCAGCTAATTTTTGTATTTTTAGTAGAGATGGAGTTTCACCATTTTGGACAGGCTGGTCTTGAATTTCTGACCTCAAGTGATCCACCCACCTCAGCCTCCCAAAGTGCTGGGATTACAGGCATGAGCCACTGCACCCGGCCTCTGAGCACTGTTTTTAATACGTTTTACAAGTTTTAGTATGTTATATTTTTATTTTTAAGCATCTGGAAGTATTTTATAATTGCTTTATTTATATGTGTGTGGAGATGGGGTCTCACTATGTTGCCCAGGCTGGTCTCAAACTCCTGGGCTCACATGATCCTCCCACTTTGGCCTCTGAAAGTGCTGGGATTATGGGTGTGAGCCGCCACACCCAGGTATATTTTCTGATTGCCTTGGTGATTTCTCCTTGGATCAATTGGATATTGAGAACTGTGTTGTTTTAATTTCATATTTTTTTCTGTTATTGAAGTCTAATTTCATTTCTCTGTAATAGGAGAACATACTTGGCATGATTTTCTTTTTGAGGCAAGGTCTCACTTTGTCACCCAGGCTGGAGTGTGGTGGTCGGGATCTCTGCTCACTGCAACCTCTGCCTCCCAGGCTCAAGAGATCCTCCCACCTCAGCCTCCCTGGTAGCTGGGACTACAGCCATGCCTCACCACAGCTGGCTAACTGTTTGCTTTTTTTTTTTTTTTGCTTTTTTTTTTGAGACGCAGTCTTGCTCTGTCGCCCAGGCTGGAGTTCAGTGGCGTGATCTCGGCTCACTGCAAACTCTACCTCCCAGGTTCAAGCGATTCTTCTGCCTCAGCCTCCCAAGTAGCAGGGACTACAGGCATGCACCACCACACCCAGGTAATTTTTGTATTTTTAGTAGAGACAGGATTTCACTATGATGACCATGCTGGTCTCCAACTCCTGACCTCATGATCCGCCCGCCTCAGCCTCCCAAAGTGCTGGGATTACAGGCATGAGCCACCGTGCCTGACCAACTATTTGTATTTTTAGTAGAGACAGGGTTTTGCCATGTTGTCCAGGCTGGTCTCAAATTCCTGGGCCCAAGCAATCTTTCCATCTTGGCCTCCCAAAGTGCTGGGATTATAAGCATGAGCCACATCATTTCAATCCTCTTACATTTATTGAGATTCACTTTATGGCCTAATGTGTGTTCTATTCATCCTGGAGAATGTTCCACGTATACTGGGGAAGACTATATAGTCTGCTGTTGTTGAATGTTCTATTTGTCCCTGTCAGGTTTAGTTGGTTGACAGCATTGTTCCAGTCTTCCGTAACCATGCTGATTTTCTGTCTAGCTGTCCTATCCATCATCGCAAGTGGAAGTACACATGCTAGTGGAATTACATACAGTAGTGGAATTACTAGGTCATATGGTAACTCTATGTTTTAGCTTTTTGAGGAACTGCCAAACTGTCTTCTACAGCAGCTTCACCATTTTACATTTCCATCAGCAGTGCAAAAGGATTCCAGTCTTTCTACATCCTTGCCAGCGCTTGTTATTTTCCGGTTTTTTAAAAATACATCATCGCTATTCTAATAAGGTGTGAAGTGGTATCTCATTGCCTTTTCGATTCGAATCTCCTTAATAATTAGTGATGTTGAGCATCTTTTCATGTGCTTATTGGCACTTGTCTGTTTTCTTTGGAGAAATATCTATTCAAGTTCTTTGCCCAATTTTCTTTCTTATTTTCTTTTTCTTTTTTTGGGATAGAGTTTCGCTCTTGTTGCCCAGGCTGGAGTGCAATGGCACAATCTTAGCTCACTGCAACCTCCGCCTCCAGGGTTCAAGCGATTTTCCTGTCTTAGCTTCCCGAGTAGCTGGGATTACAGGCTTGTGCCACCACACCCAGCGATTTTTATATTTTTAGTAGAGACAGGGTTTCACCATGTTGGTCAGGCTGGTCTCAAACTCCTGACCTCAAGTGATCTGTCTGCCTTGGCCTCCCAAAATGCTGGGATTACAGGCATGAGCCACTGCACCCGGCACTAGTTTTCAATTGGTTTGTTCGTTGTTGAGTTGTAGGAATTCTTTATGTATATTGGATATTGATTTGTAAATATTCCCTCCCTTTCTGTAGGTTGTCTTTCTACTCTCTTGACAAATTTCTTTTGATGCACAAAAGTTTAAAATTTGGTGGTCGGGCACAGTGGCTCACACCTCTAATCCCAGCACTTTGGGAGGCTGAGGCAGGAGGACCGCTTGAGCCCAGGAGTTTGAGACCAGCCTGGACAAAACAGAGAGACCCCATCTCTGCTTTAAAAAAATTTTGTTTTAAAGTTTTAAATTTTGATAAAGTTCAACTTATCTAGTTTTTCTTTTATTGCCTTTTTATGGCTTTTGGTGACACATCCAAGAAATTATTGCCAAAGCCAATGTGTTTTCTTCTAAGAGTCTTGTAAGTTTTACCCCTTGTATTTAGGTTTTTGATCCATTTGGAGTTAATTTCTGTATATGGTGTGAGGGAAGGGTCAAATGGCATTTTTTTGTGTATGGATATCCCACTTTTCTCAGCACTGTTTGTTGAAAACGTTGTCCTTTCCCCATTGAATGGTCTTGGCCCTCATGTCAAAAGGCAATTGACCATAAATGTGAGGGTTTATTTCTGTGTTCTTTCTTCTATTTCATTGGTCCACAGTTCTGTCCTTGCGCCAGTTCTACACCATTTTGACTATTATCACTTTGAATCACTTTGAGTAAACTCACTGCTCTTTTTTTTTTTTTTTTTAAGACAGAGTTTCTCTCTGTCGCCCAGGCTGGAGTGCAGTGGCACTATCTCGGCTCACTGTAACCTCTGGCTCCCAGGTTCAAGCCATTCTGCTGCCTTAGCCTCCCAAGTAGCTGGCACCACCTCGCCCGGCTAATTTTTGTATTTTTAGTAGAAATGGGGTTTCACCATGTTGGCCAGGCTGGTCTCGAACTCCTGGCCTCAGGTGATCCACCTGCCTCGGCCTCCCAAAGTGCTGGGGTTACAGGTGTGAGCCACTGCACTTGGCCTAAATAGATTCATTCTCAATTATCCTGCTTCTCTGCCCCCATGCCTTCCCTGCCCTCCCAGCTTCTCCAAATCTGTCCTCTCCAAAATGCAATTGTACCTTTCCTACCCCTACCCGAATCCCAATCTTCTTCTCCCTCTAGCTTCCCCCAGACTCAAGGGCACCACCGTTCATGTAGGAGTACTCCTTGATTTCTCTCTCTTTTTTTTTTTTTTTTTTTTTTTTTGAGACGGTATCTTACTCTGTCACCTAGGCTGGAGCACAGTGGCACAATCAGGGCTCACTGCAGCCTCGACCTCCCAAGCTCAAGCAATCCTCCCACCTCACCCTCCCAAGTAGCTGGGACTACAGGTGCATGCCACAATGCCCTGCTAATTTTTGTATTTTTTGTAGAGATGAGGTCTTCTATGTTTCCCAGCCTGGTCTCAAATTCCTGAGTTCAAGTGATCCACCCACTTCAGCCTCCCAAAGTGCTGGGATTACAGGCATGAGCCATCGTACCTGGCCTGACTTCTCTTTCTCTTACCCCCATACCCACTCCATCAGCCATCTCATAGACTTTACTTCCAGATATATTAGAAATGCACTTGCTTCTCCCCTCCTCAGCTGCTACTCCCGTCATCCAACTACAGTTGTCTCTTTCCAGGATTCCTGCAACACCTACAGAAAATGGTGAGATGAGCCAGGCATGGTAGCTCATGCTTTTAATCCCAGCACTTTAGGAGGCTGAGGTGGGTGGATCACTGGAGGTCAGGAGTTCGAGACCAGCCTGGCCAACATGGTGAAACCCCATCTCTATTAAAAATACAAAAACTCGCTGGGCGTGCTGGTGAGCTACTCGGGAGGCTGAGGCTGGAGAATTATTTGAACCTGGGAGGTTGAGGATGCAGTGAGCTGAGATTGCACCATTGCACTCCAGCCTGGGCAACAGAGCAAGACTCTAGTCTCAAAAAAAAAAAAAAAAGGAAAGAAAAAAGAAAATGGTGAAACAAACCATTTTCACTCGCCTCCTTCCACACAACAGCCACAGTAATCTTTTTTGTTTCTTTTTAAATTAATTAATTAATTAATTTTTTTTTTTTTTTTTTGAGTCAAGGTCTCACTGTGTCTCACTCAGGCGAGAGGGCAGTGGCATGATCATAGCTCACTGTAGCCTTAACCTCCTTGGCTCAAGCGATCCTCCTGCGTCAGCCCCCTGAGTAGTTGGGACTACAGGCACACACCAGCATGCGTGGCTAACATAAAAAATATTTTTGTAAAGATGGTATCTCACTATGTTGCCAAGGCTGGTCTTGTACTCCTGGACTCAAGAGATCCTCCTGCCTCAGCCTCTCAAAGCAATGTGATTACAGGCATGAGCCACTGTGCCTGGCCTGTTTGTGTATGTCTGCGTGTGTGTGTGTGTATGTGTGTGTGTGTGTGTGTGTGTATATATATATATATATATATATTTTTTTTTTTTTTTGAGACAAGATCTCTCTGTGTCACCCAGGCTGGAGTGTAGTGTTGTGAACATAGCTCACTGTAGCCTCAAACTCCCAGGCTCAAGTGATCCTCCCACCTCAGCCTCCCAAAGTGCTGGGATTACAGACATGAGCCACTGCGCCTGGCCTCTCCTATACCTTTTGAAGCCTTTTATTATTTATGTAACACACTATAATCACTGTTAGGAACCTTGCCTCTCTCAATAAAATATTTTAGGTAGCATTCCATATGGATACTAGCTTCCTTAGTTTGGGATTTTTTTGGTTTTGTTTTTATGACTGCAGAGGATTCCTTCAAGAGGACACACCATAATTTATTGGCCGGGCGCAGTGGCTCACGCCTGTAATCCCAACACTTTGGGAGGCTGAGGTGGGTGGATCACCTGAGGTCAGGAGTTTGAGACCAGCCTGGCCAACATGGTGAAACCCCGTCTCTACTAAATACAAAAATTTAGCAGGTCATGGTGGCACACACCTGTAATCCCAGCTATTTGGGAGGCTGAGGCAGGAAAATCGCTTGAACCCAGGAGGTGGAGGTTGCAGTGAGCTGAGATCCCACCACAGCAATATGTCTCAAAAAAAAAAAAAAAAAAGAACACGCCATAATTTATTAATCATTCCCACATTGATCGACATCTGGGTCATCTCTAATTATTTATTATTGCAGTAAATGCTGCAATGAATAACTTCTCAAATATCTACAAGTTAGAATCCTAGAAGTGAAATTGATCAAAGATATGTATATTTGTCATTTTGATAGATATTGTCAGATTCCCTTCTACAGAAATTGCACCCAGCCAGGTGCGGTGGCTCATGACTATAATCCCAGCCCTTTGGGAGGCCAAGGTGGGTGGATCACCTGAGGTCAGGAGTCGAGACTAACCTGACCAATATGGTAAAACCTCATCTCCACTAAAAATACAATTAGCCAGGTGTGGTGGCATGTGCCTGTGGTCCCAGCTACTTGGGTGGCTGAGACAGGAGAACTGCTTGAACCCAGGAGGCAGAGGTTGTAGTGAGCCGAGATCATGCCACTGCACTCCAGCCTGGGTGACAGAGGGAGACTCCATCTCAAAAAACAAACGAACAAACAAAAATTAGCCAGGTGTGGTGGCATGCACCTGTAATCCTAGCTACTCAGGAGGCTGGGGCAGGAGATTCTATTGAACCCGGGAGATGGAGGCTGCAGTGAGCCAAGATCGCACCACTGCACTCCAACCTGGGTGACAGAGCAAGACTCGGTCTCAAAAAAAAGAAAAAAAATTGCACCCATTTTCGATCTCATCAGCAATGTTTTCGAGTGCTTGTTTCCCATTCCTTCTAAAACATAAACGGGTCATTAATCATTATCCTCCCAGCTTAACCTCTCTAAGCAGCTTCCCACTGTCCTTGGAAATAGCGTCTACTTTCCTCACTGCGGCCTCCAAGGGCTTGCCTACATTATCTGACTCCTACCATGCCCTGCTGAAGGCAAGTGTTGGGGACATCTAAGGGATGCCAGCCAGAAGGGTTGGGGGGAAGTTGGCATTTCTTCCCAAGAGGATGTGTGCTTGGGCAGTGGACTTGTAGCCTGTGCCCATCCTATGAATGTGGGGAAAGAAAGCATGGCACATGAATGCTAGGGAAGGCAGGCTGCAGTTTCATAACTTCGGGGGATTGCCATCCAGTACGATGGACCTGGGGAAATTGGGGCATTGGGGTGCCTGTTTAAAGCCATCGTCTGTAAGTGAGCCATGTCATAGGCCAGCCAGCAGAGGACCGTATTCCGCTTTGGGATGAGGCCATTTCTCCATCAGATCAGAGGAAGCCGCACACAGCTGTCCACCAGGAGGCAGTGGGGACCCGGCATGGGGGCTGCAGAGCAGTTAAACGAGCTGGAGTCCAGAGCTGGCAACCGCCCCCTGCGTTCTACCGATGACAGCCTCCAGTTGAACAAGGACCCGCGCTGTTCCCTGGGGCATGGGCCTGAGAGGCTGAGACCACTAGGGTGGGGGGCCGGAGGGACCTGATGTCCTGTTCCCCTGGGATGCCCGGGGGTGGACGAGGTCTAGGTCCCACCCAACCCTCAACCATTCCATCCCTGCAGTCATTCCGTGCCTTCCCAAGGGGTCTGCAGATGTGCAATGGAGTTGGGGGGTCAATCCAGGAACCACTGGCTAAGTGGGGTGCCTGGCACTGGTCCCAGAGCTGTCTTAGCTGTGCAAAGTGAGATATCACCTCCTAAACCCTACGATGCACCTGTAAAGGGAAAATGTGAAATCTCAGGACCCCTGAAACTTATGCCAAAGGGAAAGTTAAGCTTAAAGGCTGAATCACGCAACACACTCTCTGCTCTCTGTGTCTCCGTCTCTCTCTTTGTGTTAGACAAGGTCTTGCTCTGTCACCCAGGCTGCAGTGCAGTGACACGATCATGGCTCACTGTTGCAGCCTGGACCTCCTGGACTCAAGCAATCCTTCCTCCTCAACCTCCCAAAGTGCTGGGATTACAGGCGTGAGCCACGGCGCCCAGCCGGGAAGAAGTATTGATACAAGCAACAACATGATGAATCTCAGATCATCTGGCTGAGTAAAAGAAACTAGACCAAAACCACAAGTGCATATTATATGATTCCATTCATATAACATTTTAGAAAATCTAAATGAATCTACAGTGACAGAAAGCAGCCATTGGTTGCCTGGGGATAAAGAAAGCAGGGATTATAGAGTAGAAGGGATTAAAGAGGGGCGAGAGATAACTTTTTGGGGTGGTGGATGTGTCATTATCTAAATTGTGGTGATAGTTTCATGAGATTGTGTGTATATACATATATGTCCAAATTTATCAAAATCTATACTGTAATTATATGTAGTTTACTATAAGTAAATTAAACTTTTTTGGTTTTTTCGAGATGGAGTTTTGCTCTGTTGCCCAGGGTGGAGTGCAGTGGCACAATCTTGGCTCACTGCAACCTCCGCCTTCTGGGTTCATGCGATTCTCATGCCTCAGCCTCCTGAGTAGCTGTGACTACAGGTGCCTGCCACCACGCCTGGATAATTTTCGTATTTTTAGTAGAGACAAGGTTTCATCATGTTGACCAAGCTGGTCTTGAATTCCTGACCTTAAACAATTCTCCTGCCTTGGCCTCCCAAAGTGCTGGGATTATAGGCGTGAGCCACCACACCCGGCCTCAGTAAATAAAATTTTAATAAAACTTTTTTTTAAAATGCCAATATAATCATGCCTGTAATCCCAGTGCTTTGGGAGGCCAAGGCAGGAGGATTGCTTGAGGCCAGGAGTTCAAGACCAGCCTGGGCAATATAGCTAGACCTTCTGTTTGCCAAAAAAAATGCTGATGTGTCAAAAATAAACATTTTTCATCACTGGCTCAAATTTTAATATCTTCCTTTGCCATGTGTACTGAATGAGGTGGGCAATGGGGGAATGGAATAATCTGGGTCAGTAAAGATGATCAAGACTCAGTGTCAATCCTACAATATACTGCTTTTATTGCTGAAACCGTGCATGCTTATTACAGCAAAGTCAGGACAAGATTGAGACGGGGTCTCACCCTGTCGCCCAGGCTGGAGTGCAATGGCATGATCTCGGCTCACTGCAACCTCTGCCTCCTAGATTCAAGCAATTCTCCTGCCTCAGCCTCCTGAGTAGCAGGGATTACAGGTGCGTGCCACCACATCCACCTAACTTTTTATATCTTTAGTAGAGATGGGATTTCGCCATGTTGGCCAGGCTGGTCTTGAAGTCCTGACCTTGTGATCCACCTGCCTCGGCCTCCCAGAATGCTGGGATTACAGGCATGAGCCACCGCGCCCAGCCTATAACATTTTTATAAATGTTTTTGAATGAATGGAGAAATTAATTACTCTGTTCTGTGATGCTTGATGTTTGTCAGCTTTAAATCCCCCATAGCACTCAGATCTTAGAGACAGAAGTTTGGTCTTCATGGGTGAATTACAACCAATTCCATTTACATTACTTTCATTTCTCTATATGCCAAAGGTTACCTATTTTTTTGTTTTTAGACAGGGTTTCAGTCTATTGCCCAAGCTGGAGTGCAGTGGTGCGATATCAGTTAATTGCAGCCTCCAACTTTTGGGTTCAAGCAATCCTCCCACCAGCCTCCCGAGTAGCCGGGACTACCGGCATCTGCTACCATGCCAGGCTTATTTTTAAAATTTTTTGTAGAGATAGAGTCTCACTCTGTTGCCCAGGTTGGTCTCAAATGCCTGGCCTCAAGCGATCCTGCCTCGGCCTCCTAAAGCACTGGTATTACAGACATGAGCTACTTATTGATAATCTTCTGGATTATAGAGGGTCATATAGGTTTAGATTGATAAATTGAAACCAGCAGATTTCCGGCATTTAGAATGCTTCCTCAACACCTTTCCAAGAAGGCTGGCTATGGCCAGGCATGGTGACTCATACCTATAATCCCAGCACTTTGGGAGGACGAGGCGGGCGGATCACCTGAGGTCAGGAGTTTGAGACCAGCCTAACCAACATGGTGAAACCCCGTCTCTACTAAAATAGAAAAAAAATAGCCAGGCGTGGTGGCGGGCACCAATAATCCCAGCTACTCAGGAGGCCGAGGCAGGAGAATGGCGTGAACCCAGGAGGCAGAGCTTGCAGGAAGCCGAGATCGCGCCACTGCACTCCAGCCTGGGTGACAGAGCAAGACTCCACCTCAAATAAGTAAGTAAATAAATAAATAATAAATAATAAATAATTTAAAAAAGATATATCACAGCCCCATCCTCCCACCCACATTTTTTCCCTTGTGCAGTGACTCAATTGCAAATGCCAAGTTCCTCTTCTTCATCCCCAAGTTACAAAGTGAAAACATAGTGTAGGCGAGTTGTGGGGGGCCTATTAATTCACAAAGTTTAGGAACCCCTGGTGTAGCGAGAACCATGAACCTACCGTCAGGTGAGCTGCTGTGGATTCTGCCGCTCTATGGCTGTGTGCGCTTGCCAAGTCACTTTACCTCTCTGAGCCTTGAGATTCTCCTGAAAATGGAGCTGTTATATCCAATTTCCAGATTTGCTGTAA
Organism: Papio anubis; assembly: GCF_008728515.1. Taxonomy (NCBI): domain Eukaryota; kingdom Metazoa; phylum Chordata; class Mammalia; order Primates; family Cercopithecidae; genus Papio; species Papio anubis. Next base: position 137,068,315 of record NC_044979.1, on the reverse strand, counting down.
AAATTAAACATGGGCTAGGCGTGTTGACTCATGCCTGTAATCCTAGCACTTTGGGAGGCCAAGGTGGGAGGATGGCTTGAGCCCAGGAGTTTGAGACCAGCATGGGCAACATAGTGAGACCCTTCTTTACGAAAACATTAAAAAAAAAATTAGCCAGGTGTGGTGGCACATGACTGCGGTCCCAGCACCTTGGGAGGCTGAGGTGGGTGGATCACCTGAGGTCGGGAGTTTGAGACCAGCCTGGCCAACATGGCCAGGCTGGTCTCTACTAAAAATACAAAAAATTAGCCAGGCATGGTGGTGCATGCCTGTAATCCCAGCTATTTGGGAGGCTGAGGCACGAGAATCACTTGAACCCGGGAAGCAGAGGTTGCAGTGAGCCGAGATCTTGCCACTGTACTCCAGCCTGGGCAACAAGAGTGAAACTGTCTCACACACACACACAAAAAAGGTGGTAAGTGGTACTTTTGGAAAGTGCTTTGTAAACTAGAAAGTCCTCAAAAAGACTCTTCTGTTGTCCTCCTTTTGTAAACCCAAAGTGCTCAGCACAAAGTGCTAGGCACACAGGAAGCACTAAATAAATCAGTGGCCAGGTATAGTAGCTCACGCCTGTAATCCCAGCACTTTGGGAGGCCAAGGCTGGCAGATCCCTCAACATCAGGAGCTTGAAACCCGCCTGGCCAATATAGTGAACCCCTCGTATCTACTAATAATATAAAAATTAGCCGGGCGTGATGGTGCATGCCTGTAATCCCAGCTACTTGGGAAGCTGAGGCGGGAGAATTGCTTGAATTCAGGAGGCGGAGGTTGCAGCAAGCTAAGATCACACCACTGTGCTCCAGCCTGGGCGACAGTGCAAGACTGTCTCTGAAAAAAAATAGAAAGAAAGTTATCTCTTAAGTCAAATGTGTCTCCGCATCATTTCTAGCTTCCTGCCTTAGCTCTCCCCTCTGGAGTGATACAGAATCAACTGTCTTCCTCTCCTCCCAGTGAGGCCTTCAGATAGTTCAGCCAGTGGCCAGGACCCCTGAAGCTTCTCCAGGGAGGCCTCCTGGTCCCTGTAGCTGTTCCTCATCAGACGTCATTGGAAGGTTCCCCTCTGTCCCGGTCCTGGTCACTTTTTATTGCACAAGTTCCAATTTGCCTACCTCTTTTTTCAGAGTATGTGTCTAGAAGAAGAACCAGACTGAGTGGTTCTTAGGGTGGCCTGACTGGCACAGAGAGGAAGAGACCACCCACCTCTTCCTTTTTCCAAGCCCCAGACCTCAGTGACAACAGCTCAGCATCCAAGTTCTCAAGATGCTATTTTCAGCCCGCTCTTGATTCATATTCTACTTCCTGTTGGGTAAAACCTTAATTATATAATTATATTTTTTGGCTGGGCATGGTGGCTCACACCTATAATCCCAGCAGTTTGGGAAGCTGGGGCGGGCGGATCACTTGAGGTCAGGAGTTCAAGACCAGCCTGGCCAACATGGCAAAACCCCATCTCTACTAAAAATACAAAAAGTTAGCCGGGTGTGGCGGCACATGCCTGTAGACCCAGCTACTCAGGAGGCTGAGGCAGGAGAATCACTTGAACCCAGGAGGTGGAGGTTGCAGTGAGCCGAGATTGCACCATTGTGCTCCAACCTGGGCACAGAGGAAGTCTCTGTCTCCAAAAAAAACTTAATTTTTTTTCATGCCCACTGCTGCGTTATGAGCAATGTCAATTTAATCTTTAGCTGAACTTTAGCAATTTCATCAGTTATGGATATAGGCAATCAAACACAGTCCTATTACCAGTACCAGTAACTTTGTCACCAGTAGAAGTCACAGGTATGTTCATACCATGTTGCACTTATAGAGAACTCAAAAAAATCACTTATGCTTCAAAATTACGGTAGCTATCACGCCTGCTGTTAGATCTTATTATTTAATGCATCCATAAAGCAGCATATAGATACAGTTTGAGAGATGAGTTTTGCTCTTATTGCCCAGGCTGGAGTGCAATGGTGCAATCTCGGCTCACCACAACCTCCTTCTCCTGGGTTCAAGCGATTCTCCTGCCTCAGCCTCGCAAGTAGCTGGGATTACAGGCGCCCACCACCACACCAGCTCTTTTTTTTTTTTTTTTGTATTTTTAGTAGAGACAGGGGTTTCTCCATGTTGTTGGTCAGACTGGTCTTGAACTCCCAACCTCAGGTGATCCACCTGCCTCAGCCTCCCAAAGTGCTGGAATTACAGGCACAATATTGTTTTTATCAATATTTTGATAACTACAGGCTTCCTTGATAATTCAACATATTTTATTTTATCCATTTAAAAAGCAACATTCTTGGCCGGGTGTGGGGGCTCACTCCTTTAATTCAAACACTTTGAAAGACCCAGGCGAGAGGATTGCTTGAGGCCAGGAGTTCGAGACCAGCTTAGACAATATAGTGAGACCCTGTCTCTACAAAAAATACAAAAATTAGCCGGGCGTGGTGGCGCATGTCTGCAGTCTGAGCTACTCAGGATGCTGAAGCAGAAAGATCACTTCAGCCCAGAAGTTGAAGGCTGCAGTGAGCTATGATTGTACCAAGCACTCCAGCCTGGGCAACAGAATGAGAACAGAATGAGATCCTGTCTCAAAAAAAAAAAAAGCATCGTTCACATGAGGAGTCCCTAGGTTTCATCGGATATGTCAGATATGACAAAAAGGAGTAAGAACTGCCAAAAGTCAAAGGATTCAAAGAGACTTCCTTCCTTCCTTCCTTCCTTTCTTCCATCCTTCCTTCCTTTCAGACATTTCCTGAGGGCCTACTATGTGCAGGACCCTATATGGTCCTGTCCCTCAAGAAGCTCCCAGTCTGGGAAGAGAGAGAGACACAACAACCAAGACTTCTTTTTAAATAATTTTTTAAATATAATAGAGATTGGGGTCTCACTATGTTGCCCAAGGGCTAGTCTCAAACTCATCGCTCAAGCAGTCCTCCTGTTTTGGCCTCCCAAAGTGCTGAGATGACAGGTGTGAGCCACTGCACTTCGCGTTTCTTTTTTGTTTGTTTGTTGTTTGTACAGACAGGAATCTCACTGTGTTACCCAAGCTGGTCTCAAACTCTTGGGCTCAAGTGGTCCTCCTGCCTGGGCCTCCCAAAGTGCTGGCATTACAGGCGTGAGCCACTGTGACTGGCCAAAAACTAGGACGTAAATACCATGTTATAACTGCCATGATAGAAATGTGTGTAGTGGTAGAAATAGAACAACTTGGCCGGGTGCGGTGGCTCACGTCTGTAATCTCAGCACTTTGGGAGGCTGAGGCGGGCAAATCACTTGAGGTCAGGAGTTCGAGACCAGCCTGGCCAACATGGTAAAACCCCGTCTCTACTAAAAATACAAAAATTAGCGGGTGTGGTGGTGCGTGCCTGTAATCCCAGCTATTTGGGAGACTAAGGCAGGAGAATCACTTGAACCTGGGAGGTGGAGGTTGCAGTGAGCCGAGATCAAGCCACTGCACTCCAGCCTGGGCGACAGAGTGAGACTCTGTCTCAAAAAAATAAAAAGAAATAGAGCAACTTTAGAGACCTAACGACCCAAGTTCAAATCCTAGCTCTTCCACTAACTCGCAGTGTGACCTCCTCACATCCTGTTAGCCCCTCGGTCAGTCTTCTCATCTGTTTTCTTCATCAAAACCCTGCAAGATAAGACTTAGCTCCCATTTTACAGATGAGGAAACTGAGGCTTCCTTACGCAAGATCACTCAGGCAGTGAGTGAAACAGCCAGATCACTTGAGGCCAGGATTTCGAGGTCCTGCTTCTTCCTGACTTCCAGCCTGAGCTCCACCAGCCCCACACTGGCCTCTTCTCAAATGCTAATGTAGGAGCCATTAATGTTTCCTTTAAGGGAACATTACAGAAAATGGCCAGTATAACATGGTATTTATGTCCTGGTTTTTGGCTGGACACAGTGGCTTGTTCATACCTGTAATCCCAACACTTTGGGAGGCCCAGGCAGGAGGATCACTTGAGCCCAAGAGTTTGAGACCAGCCTGGGCAACACAGTGAGACCTCTGTCTATATAAACAAACAAACAACAACAACAAAAAGGCCCAGTGGGCCAGGTGCGGTGACTCACACCTGTAATCCCGCACTTTGGGAGACTGAGGTGAGTGGATCACCTGAGGTCGGGAGTTCGAGACCAGCCTGACTAACATGGAGAAACCCCGTCTCTACTAAAAATACAAAATTAGCTGGGCATGCTAGCACATGCCTGTAATCCTAGCTACTCGGGAGGCTGAGGCAGGAGAATCGCTTGAACCCGGGAGGCGGAGGTTGCGGTGAGCTGAGATCATACCATTGCACTCCAACCTGGGGAACAAAATCGAAACTCCATCTCAAAAAAAAAAAAAAAAAAAGCCGAGTACAGTGTTTCATACCTGTAATCCCAGGTTTCCTTTAAGGGAAATGTGAATATATTCTGCATCTGCCCTCTCCGAGCCAAAACCCTCTGCACAGCAAATGTAGAAAACTCTTTCTACAGAGAGCTAGGTGGGCTAACTGGTCATGCCATCCTAGACGGGTGCAGCCCTGGTCTCCTCTCCAAAAAATATCTTGAAATTCTTGCCAGAAATCCAACGTCATGAAATGCATCCGGGATGGTGGCTGTTGTTATAACAGTCCCCAGGGGTCTCGATTACATGAGAACCCTTGGCTTCTGGAGAAGAGACAAGGAAGAGAAGTAGAAGGTCACATTCCAAAGGCATCAGGGCTAAGAACTTTGCATTGAACATTTTCTGTGGCCCCACCGTGTGTTAGATGCCGGGGCTGTGGATACAGACACAGGTATAAATCAGACATGGCTTCTGCCCTTGGTTAAGCTCACAATTACTGGCACAAATACGCAATGATAGTATAATACAGGAAGTGCTACCACAGCTATGATGTCACAGGATGCATGATGGAAACTCAGGGAAGATCAGAGGGGAAGAAGTCTGAAAAGATTCCTGGAAGAGCCTGGGCGTGGTGGCTCACGCCTGTAATCTCAGCACTTTGGGAGGCCAAGGCGGGTGGATCACGAGGTCAGGAGTTCAAGACCAGCCTGGCCAATATGGTGAAACACCGTCTCTATAAAAACACAAAAATCAGCTGGCCATGGTGGCACGCCTGTAATCCCAGCTACTTGGGAGGCTGAGGCAGAGAATTGCTTGAACCAGGGAGGAGGAGGTTGCAGTAAGCAGAGATTACACAACTGTACTTCAGTCTGGGTGACAGACTGAGACTCCGTCTCAAAAAATAAAAAAATAAAATAAAAAATTCCTAGAAGACTAGTTGCCTAATTTTAAGTTACTTAACTTCTCTGTATCTCTATTGCTTCATCTGTAAAATGGGGGTAATTACAGAACCAGCCTCACAAGCGATGTGAAAATTTAATGAGTAACTATGTGAAAAGCACACAACAGGCAAGGCATGGTGGCTCACACCTGTCATCCTAGCAATTTGCGAGGCCAAGGTGGGAGGATTGCTCAAGCCCAGGAGTTCACAACCAGCCTGAGCAACAGAGCAAGATCCCATCTCTACAAAAAAGAAGAAGCTAGCTAGGTGTGGTAGCACGCACCTGTGGTTCCAGCTACTTGGGAGGCTGAGTCAGGAGGATCCCTTGAGCCTAGGAGGTCAAGGCTGCAGTGAGCTATGTTTGTGCTAATGAAGCAGAGCACACAAGCCCCAAAATTTAGCCTCCTTCCTTCAGAGCCAGCAGGAGCTTCTAAGCTGTGGGGGCAGCAGTTACAGCTGAGTCAAACCAAAGCCTGCGGCCACAAGCAAGGAGCTGATAACACTAGGGTGAGTGTATGGGGAAGGAGCCAAATACCTCTACCATGTGAGGGGAGGGAGTACTGGGCAGGGTCAATGGAGAAAGAGAAATAGGGCCGGCCAGGCGCAGTGGCTCACGCCTATAATCCCAGCACTTTGGGAGGCCGAGGTGGGCGGATCACAAGGTCAGGAGATCGAGACCATTCTGGCCAACATGGTGAAACCCCGTCTCTACTAAAAATACAAAAAAATTTAGCCGGGCATGGTGGTGAGTGCCTATAGTCCCAGCTACTTGGGAGGCTAAGGCAGGAGAATGGCATGAACCCAGGAGGCGGAGCTTGGGCTTGGGCGACAGAGTGAGACTCTGTCTCAAAAAAAAAAAAAAAAAAAAAAGAAAGAAAGAGAAATAGGTAGTACCCTTGAAGGTACCGCTGGGCACGGTGGCTCATGCCTGTAATCCCAGCACTTTGAGAGGTCAAGGCGGGCTTATCACCTGAGGTCGGGAGTTCAAGACCAGCCTGGCCAACATGGTAAAATCCCATCCCATATCTACTAAAAATGCAAAAATTAGCCCGGCATGGTGATGCACACCTGTAGTCCCAGCTACTCGGGACTCAGGAGGCTGAGGCATGAGAATTGCTTGAATCTGGGTGGCAGAGGTTGCAGTGAGCAGAGATCGCGCCACTGCACTCCAGCCAGAGTGAGACTCTGTCTCAAAAAAAAAAAAAAAAAAGGAAAAAGGAAAAAAAAAGGAAGGTCTAACTGAAAAAAAATAAAAGATGTTGCAGAGTTAAGGAGAACAAAGAACAGATGGTGGGAGGATTCAGGGACTAGCATTGGCAGGGAGCCTCTAGCACTCCTAGTCTGAAAGAGAAAAGGAGGAAATGATGGGTTCAGAGCTCACAGGAGGTGACCTCGTGGAAGAGGGGTTGGGTGACAGGATCCGTATCTGGAGAGGAAGACAAACACTGCGTGAACTGCAGAAGGGGTGGATGGGAAGGAGAGGGTCAAGAATAGACCTGTTGCACTTTGGGAGGCTGAGGCAGGCGTATCACCTGAGGTCAGGAGTTTGAGACCAGCCTGGCCAACATGGCAAAACCCCATCTCTACTAAAAAAAAACAAAAAATAGCCGGCCGTGGTGGCAGGCACCTGTAATCCCAGTTACTAGGGAGGCTGAGGTGGGAGAATCGGTTGAACCCAGGAGGCGGAGGTTGCAGTGAGCCAAGATTGCGCCATTGCACTCCAGCCTGGGTGACAAGAGCGAAACTCCATTAAAAAAAAAAAAGGGGGGGGGCCGAGGTGGGTGGATCATCTGAGGTCAGGAGTTCAAGACCAGCCTGGCCTACACGGTGAAACCCCGTCTCTACTAAAAATACACAAAAAATTAGCTTGGCATGGTGGAAGGCGCCTGTAATCCCAGCTACTCGGGAGGCTGAGGCAGGAGAATCGCTTGTACCCAGGAGGCAGAGGTTGCAGTGAGCCGAGACCGCGCCATTGCACTCCAGCCTGTACAACAAGAGAGAACTCTTGTCTCAAAAAAAAAAAAAAAGAATAGACCTGTTATCCACCGTATCAGCACAGAGAGTGAAGCCACCAGTATTTTTTCAGTAGTCTATGCAGCCTCAAGTCAAATTTATGTACAGTCGGTGGGCAACATATTTCAGGAAAACAGTGAAAAGATCAGAAGGCTGGGACTCAACAACCTTGTATTCAAATCTTAGTTTTAGGGCTGAGTGTGGCGGCTCAGCCTGTACTCCCAGCACTTCGGGAGGCCAAGGTGGGTGAATCACGAGATCAGGAGTTTGAGACCAGCCAACATAGTGGAACCCCGTTTCTACTAAAAATACAAAATGTTAGCTGCGCGTAGTGGTGGCGGGTGCCTGTAATCCCAGCTACTGGGGAGGCTGAGGCAGGAGAATCACTTGAACCCGGGAGGTGGAGGTTGCAGTGAGCTGAGATCGTGCCCCTGCTCTCCAGCCCGGGCAACAGAGTGAGGCTCCGTCTCAAAAAGAAAAAACAAAACGAAACAAATCTTAGTTTTACTACTTCCCACTGGTGACCTTGGGCAAGTTACCTCCCCTTTAGAAACATCTGTAATTGGGGGAATGACATTCCAGCATACAATTGAATGACATTTCAAACTGTAAAGTTTGAAAATAGATCTCGATTATGAGTGTTCTATTACATCCCTAACTTTTGAATCCCTTCCATAGAATCCCTCACCCATTTCCTGTCCCTTTTCTTTTATTTTTCTTTTTTTTTTCCTCCCCCCGAGATAGTCTTGCTCTGTCACCCAGGCTGGAGCGCAGTAGTGCGATCTCCGCTCACTGAAACCTCCGCCTCCCGGGTTCAAGCAATTCTCCTGCCTCAGCCTCCCAAGTAGCTGGGATTTTAGGCACACACCACCGTGCCCAGCTAATTTTTGTAGTTTTATTACAGACGGGGTTTAACCATGTTGGCCAGGCTGGTCTCCAACTCTTGACCTCTTGATCCGCCCGCCTTGGTCTCCCAAACTGCTGGGATTACATGCGTGAGCCACCGCGCCCAGCCTCCTGCCCCTTTTCTTCAATCTGAAGATGAAGCCGCGCCTGGCTGTACTGGAGGCCAATTTCAGGCCACAGCAGGAGGAACTGAGTTCTAATTCTGTCTTTGCCATGTAACTGAATTACCCAGGGCCCTCCCTAGTCCTGTTCCCTCTTTGGTGTAATAGGGATGAATACAGATGGGGCGATCGTGATATGAAAGAGTTCTGTGAGCTGTAAGACATAATCATCATGAGGTATTGTTACAGGACCAACAGGTGCCTCTGCCCGCTGTGCAGTAACAGACCAGTTACACTGAAGAAGCAGGGTTATCAGCAGAAAAAGGGTTTAATGATGGCAGGGTGCCTAGGAGGAGATAGGGGGAGACCATCAAATCCATCTTCTCTAGGGAGTTCTGGGCTAGGATTTTAAAGGGCATTGTGAAGGGTGAGGGGCTGGAAAATTGGGGTCATTGACTGGTCAGGGTAAGGAGGATGAACTCCTCAGGATATGGAAACTGCAGTCCCCAATGAGTCTACTTCTGTGAGCTCCTTCAGAGCAACTGATGTAATTATGCTGGTATGCGGGACCTGAAAGAATACCTCAAAGGGAAAACGTTTCATAATGTTCAAGTTGTTACCTATGGAGTTAAGGGGAATCGTTATCTTGTGACAGGGTCTACCTGATTCTAGGACAGACGATGGGCACCTATCATAGCTGACAGGCAGAGCTATGAGCAAGCAGGTAGGAGAGGAAGGTGACCTAGTGATGAACGCTGAGTGTGCTGCAAGCTTCCTTTATTTTTGTTTTCCCCCCTCCCTTCTTCCTTGATTAATTTCATAAAGTTTATAGGAGCAGTTTCAATTCCAGCGCGGGTAGGATGGAATCAAACACGGTGCTGGAACATTCCTGCCCGGAAGTGGCTCCGACCTCCCCCAACTCCCGGCCTCCCATGCGCGGCGGCGGGCTGATCGGCGAGACCGGATTGGGCAACTTGGCGTGGGGCGGGGCCACGGGGAGGTGTGGCTTCCGGCCGGCTCCTCCGCTGTTGCCAAGGGAAACTGCCGCGAGGAGGCGGAAGGAGCAGAGAACCGGCGGCCGGCGTCGAGGCGGAGCGCGGGAACGACCGCGGCCATGGCGGCCTCGGGGCCCGGGTGTCGCAGCTGGTGCTTGTGTCCCGAGGTGCCATCCGCCACCTTCTTCACTGCGCTGCTCTCGCTGCTGGTTTCCGGGCCTCGTCTGTTCCTGCTGCAGCCGCCCCTGGCGCCCTCGGGACTCACGCTGAAGTCCGAGGCCCTGCGCAACTGGCAAGGTGAGCAGGGGCGGGCCGGGATCGCGGGGCGAGCCCTTGTCCTCCGACTTTGCCAGTCCCTGGGCTCCAGCCTCCAGGACTCGCCCCTTCAGGCCTCACCGCCAGTCTCCCCCAGTCTCGCTCCGCATCACCATGCCCGCCCCCCGGAGGACCGACCTCCAGCACCGTCTCTTGCTCTCCATGTTCCACACCTTTGTCTGCAGACCTCATCTTCGTCATCACTGTAATCCCTTCCCTGCCCGAATTTGTTCCCTTCCCTGTCGCCACCAGACTGGTCTAGGCCCCAAATCCATTCGCTAGCAAACCCATGCTCGCTTTCCAAGGGTAAAGATTTTTCTTCTCCCCCTCCCGTTTCACATACACACCTACGTCTGCTTTAGGCCTAAGCCCCACTGAAAAACATTTTCTCTCACCTACATCACGACAATTGGACTTTATCTACAAACCCCTATAAGCCCTATAAACGTCCTGCCCTCTTGAGATTTGGAATTTCTTGTGCTTTTTCATTTGTATCTTAATCTTGACTGTCATTCCCAGCTCATGGGGGTACCAGGGTATCTTCTGCCTTTAGAGAGAAGTGTTTGTTTTTCTCTAGCGAGAGACGTTTTGCAAACCAATTAAGTATAAACATCCATTCCTAAAAGACATTCCTAATCTCCGTGTCTTCCTCAGGAACACAGGAAATTTGTGTATCTCCTGCTGTTTTGCAAAGCACACACGCTCATATGTGTTAATTTCATTTAACCCTCACAAAGATCCCATGACGTAGGACCTAGATAAGATTGAGGTTTCATGCAGAGAATGGCAGAGCTGTTGCGTCGTACAACTGAGATAGGAATCTAGATTTTTGTTTTTATTCTGTGATGTTTTGGAACTAGAGCCTTCGGGTAGATAATCTCCAAATTATGTAGAGTTGCTTCTAGAATCTTTTCATGTTTATACTGGGAATTTCAGTTTTGGAAATACTCAACAAATAATGAAGTACTCTTCAGATAATGAAGCCTCTGGAGATGGCCAGACTGAGGTATATGGTTCCATAGCCTGCTTCCCTACTGAAATCTAAAACTGTTCCCCCCACCCTAAACAGACCACCTCACGGACAGAAGCAAAATGCCAACCCTAACCTTAACCTCCTACTTTCTGGAGTTCACTGCTTCCCTGGGTGTGAGTTTTGTGGATATGTGATCATTAGATACGTAAGGGACATTTAAAGGCCTCAATCTAATTCTGTTACTTTACAGTGAGGAAACTGATGCCTAGAGGACCTGTGACATGATTAAACTCAGCCAGCCTGGATGTAATAGAGCCGAGATTCCACTCCAAGTCTTTAGACTCCCAAGTCCAGTACTACTGTCAGTTCTTTGGTCTCCCTCCTTGAGTGTAGTCGTGTTTTGGCCTGCAGGGACATAAAAGTACTTAGAGATAACCACTTCTAAAATTTTTTTAGAGATAGGGTCTTTCTCTGTTACCCAGGCTGGAGTACAGAGATGCAATCATAGCTTACTGCAGCTTTCAACTCCTGGACTCGAGCGAGCCTCCTGCCTCAGCCTCCCAAGTAGCTGGGACTACAAGTACACATCACCACACCTGACTAATTTTTAAAGTGTGTTTTTAAAGACAGGGGTCTCACTGTGTTACCCAGGCTGGTCTTGGACTCCTGGGCTCAAGTGATCCTTCCACCTAAGCCTCCCAAAATGCTGGGATTACAGGTGTGAACCACCATGCCTGGCGATAAGTGCTTTTAGACAAATAAAAGTAGGCCAGGAATGATGATTCAAAACATACGAATTCATTCATAGTTTCAGCACTTTGGGAAGTCAAGGCAGGAGGATCACTTGAGGCCAGGAATTCAAGGCTAGCCTGGGCAACATAGCAAGACCTCATCTCTACAAATAAAAATTTTAAAAAAGGAAAAAGGAGGATTCTTTGATGTCTTATTACATATAAAGTATCAGTCTACCTGTAAGATCGGATAAGCGCTTTCCAGGGAGACTTCTAATTTCTATAACCTTTGTTGTTAATGATAGTGTTATAATTCTTACAGCTGCAGAATAATTCATCGTCCCTTTTTTCTTCCTCTGAACAGCCACTATGGAAGGAGGGGTCAGGATTACAGCAGAGGAGACTGGCACACAGAGTGTTAAGTGACACCCACTCAATCCACCCCGAAGCTGTTACACTTAATTAACCCTCAGACTGCCTAGTGAGGTAGGTCAGTATGAAAACCTAAAAAAGGATTATAAAGCACTTTACAAATTCAGAGACTGCCCTCTACCGAAAAGTATTATTTTTTTCCCTCTGGAAGTCAGTTACCACTAAGAGTTGCTCCAGGCCTGGGGAAGTGTAGGAATTAGATATTCCTGCCTCTCCTTTGAGGCTGTGGGTCCTTCATTGTGGAACGCACTGCTTGTATCGCCTCCTGCTGTGACTCGCTGGCTCTCACTTCTCTGTCACGGGGGCTCTCTGCCTTTCCTAAGCAGCTTATAACCTGGCTTCCCTCCTGGGAGCAACCCACCGCCAGGCCTCTAACCCGGCTCCCTCTGCAGTTTACAGGCTGGTAACCTACATCTTTGTCTACGAGAATCCCATCTCCCTGCTCTGTGGCGCTATCATCATCTGGCGCTTTGCTGGCAATTTTGAGAGAACCGTGGGCACCGTCCGCCACTGCTTCTTCACCGTGATCTTCGCCATCTTCTCTGCTATCATCTTCTTGTCATTCGAGGCTGTGTCATCACTGTCGAAGCTGGGAGAAGTGGAGGATGCCAGAGGTTTCACCCCAGTGGCCTTTGCCATGCTAGGAGTCACCACCGTCCGTTCTCGGATGAGGCGGGCCCTGGTGTTTGGCATGGTTGTGCCCTCAGTCCTGGTTCCATGGCTGCTGCTGGGCGCCTCGTGGCTCATTCCCCAGACCTCTTTCCTCAGTAATGTCTGTGGGCTGTCCATCGGGCTGGCCTGTATCCTTCCTAGCAGAGAGCTGTGGAACAATGCATGTCAAAGGGTGAACCAGGCTGGAGGGTCTGGGGTGTCAAGTAAATAAGAGTTAGGCTTATTTTTTATTTTTTTGAAACAGAGTCTCTGTCACCTAGGCTGGAGTGCAATGGTGTGATCTCAACTCACTGCAATCTCTGCCTCCTGGGCTCAAGCAATCCTCCTGCCTCAGCCCTCCGAGTAGCTGGAACTAGAGGTGTGCACCACCACACCCAGCTAATTTTTATATTTTCTTTTTAGTAGAGACAGTGTTTCACCATGTTGCCCAGGCTGGTCTCAAACTCCTGGCCTCAGAAGACCTACCTGCCTTGGCCTCCCAAAGTGCTGGCATTACAGGTGTGAGCCACCGTGCTCGACTCACATCTGATCATAGTTTTTTTTTTACTTTTTTTTCATATCTGATAATTTTTTATTTTATGCTAGGCACTCAATGCTGTATTAGGGGCTCTAGATTTTGTCGTTTTCCTTTAAAAAATGTTGACTTTTGTTCTGATAGGCAGTTAACTTACTTGAAGATTAGCTTGAAACTTGAGGTTTGTTTCTAAACTGTTTTCGGGAGAGTCTAACATAGCCTTTTTTCAAAGGCTGAATCCTTGTGGCTGCCTAATCAGTGGTGGGTGACTTAGGTCAGCCGACCAGGATGCCACCAAGTCACTGGGGATGGTGACAGGGTATGGAGGAAGCACAGCCAGAGAGGCCCACATGAAGCTCACATGGTCGCACTGAGGCAGGTGCCCTCTATTTGGGATAAAAAGACAAGAGGTGTTAGTCCCTCGGGAGGATATTGGGACCGCCTCCCGCCTCATCCCGCTACACGAGCAGAGGCATGTGCTGGTTTCTGACTGACTGCAGTGGCTAGAAGGGTGCAAGTGATGGCACGGGTGGGTGTAGGAGAAAGGACAGCATTAATACCCTCCTGCTGCTGGGCACATTCATTCCCGGTGAATTCTACAGTGAATAGAAACCTTTGGCTCTGGACCGGGCGCAGTGGCTCACGCCTGTAATGCTAGCACTTTGGGAGGCCGAGGCAGGCAGATCACGAGGTCAGGAGTTTGAGACCAGCCTGGCCAATATGGTGAAACACCGTCTCTACTAAAAATACAAAAATTAGCCGGGTGTGGTGGCGGGCACCTGTAGTCCCAGCTACTGAGGAGGCTGAGGCAGGAGAATGGCGTGAACCCGGGAGGCGGAGCTTGCAGTGAGCTGAGATCCGGCCACTGCACTCCAGCCTGGGCGACAGAGCGAGACTCTGTCTCAAAAAAAAAAAAGCAAAGACACATTTGGCTTTGGGTTTTTGCAAACTCTAGCCAGAGTGTGCGATGTGCTAAGCATGAAGTCTTCTGTAGAGTGAGTGGGAACCTGTATTCTCCCTGGGGAGTGTTCGGCTCTCCTCCCTTTGCTGCCTCAGATTTCACTTAACACGCCAACCTCAGATGGCCTCACATACTGCTATTCCATCGACCTCTCAGAGCGAGTGGCGCTGAAGCTCGATCAGACCTTCCCCTTCAGCCTGATGAGGAGGATATCCGTGTTCAAGTACGTCTCAGGGTCTTCAGCCGAAAGGAGGGCAGCCCAGAGCCGGAAGTAAGTGACAGAACTCTTAAGTGCTGTTAAATATATATATATTTTTTAATTTATTGTTATTGTTATTTTTTGAGACGGACTCTTGCTCTGTCGCCCCGGCTGAAGTGCAGTGGCGCAATCAGCTCACTGCAACCTCCGCCTCCCAGGTTCAAGTGATTCTTCTGCCTCAGCCTCCTTAGTGTCTGGGATTACAGGTGCCCACCACTACGTCCAGCTAATTTTTTGTATTTTTAGTAGAGATGGGGTTTTACCATGTTGGCCAGGCTGGTCTCGAACTCCTGACCTTGTGATTCACCTGCCTCGGCCTCCCAGAGTGCTGGGATTACAGTTGTGAGCCACTGCCCCCGGCCAAATGCTCTTAAATCTTACTGTGTTTTTTTGTTCTTTTTTTTTTTTTTTCGAAGACAGGGTCTTGCCCTGTTGCCCAGGCTGGATTGCAGTGGTATGATCATAGCCCACTACCGCCTCACACTCGTGGGCTCAAGTGATCCTCCCACCTCAGCCTTCCAAGTAACTGAGACTACATGCACACACCACCATGCCTGGCTAACTTAAATTTTTTTGTGGGGACGGGGTCTTGCTGTGTTACCCAGGCTGGTCTCAAACTCCTAGTCTCAAGCATTCTTTCCTTGATTTCTCAAAGTACTAGGATTAAGGTGTGAGCCGCTGAGCCTGGCCTAACCTTATTATTAAAGCAACTCCAGGGCATGTAGAGGGTGTGGCTGGTTTATTGCCATGAGTGATAAAGAAATGAGGTGCAGCAGATTGGAAAATCATGCACAGACGTCTTCTGAGCATTCTGGATTCTGCACAACTGCTCCTGAAGTAGCGACAGCAGGAAAGGGAAGGCATTTGAGGACACTTAACATGTGATCCTGAGTGACTTATAGACAGGCTGGGCAGGAGGGCCCCTATCTAATTGACATTAGCCCCCTATCTAATTGACATACCCACTGCAGGTCAGCCTGGGCTGTGACACACAGTAGCCTTGATAAGAAGTGCAGACAGGGCTGGGTGCAGTGGCTCACACCTATAGTCCCAACATTTTGGGAGGCTGAGGTGGGCACATCTTATGAGGTCAGGAATTTGAGACGAGCCTGGCTATCGAGAAGGGCCATCTGGAAGCACGTCCCCTGCTTAGGAGGCCACCTCCCTCCCTCCCCACTGTTCCCAGCGCCTCCTGCCTCTGAGTTCTCCGCTGGTTTCTGTCCATGCCAAGACCTCACAGTGTAGGATTTTTTCTTTCCTTCAGTGGTCCTCCCCCAAAAAAAGGAGCTTGCTGGGAAAGGCGTGTTCATCCATTTTGTATTGCTATAAAGAAATATGTAGGCCAGGTGCGGTGGCTCACGCCTGTAATCCCAGCACTCCGGGAGGCCGAGGCGAGCGGGTCATGAGGTCAGGAGATCGAGACCATCCTGGCTAACACAGTGAAACCCCGTCTCTACTAAAAAATACAAAAAATTAGCTGGGCGTAGTGGTGGGTGCCTGTGGTCCCAGCTACTTGGGAGGCTGAGGCAGGAGAATGGCATGAACCCAGGAGGCGGAGCTTGCAGTGAGCTGAGATCGTGCCACTGCACTCCAGCCTGGGAGACAGAGCAAGACTCCGTCTCAAAAAAAAAAAAAAAAAAGAAATACCTGAGCCTAGGTCATTTATAAGAAAAGAGGTTTATTTGGCTCACAGCTCCATAGGCTACACTAGAAGCATGGCGCCTGCATCTGCTTTGGTTGGGGCCTCAGGCAGCTTCCAATCATAGGGGAAGGGGAGGCGGCACCACACATTGAGAGAGAGAGGGAGGGCGGTGCCAGCTCTTAAACACCCAGCTCTCATCTAAATGCAGAGGGAGAACTCATTACTGCGGGGAGGAAGCCAAACCACCTATGCAAGATCTGCCCCCATGACCCAGACACCTCCCACTCAGCTCCACCTCTAGTGCTGGAACACTGGGAATCACATTTCTTTTTTTTTTTTTTTTGAAACGGAGCCTCACTCTGTGGCCCAGGCTGGAGTGCAGTGACGTGATCTCAGCTCACTGCAACCTCCACCTCCTGGGTTCAAGTGATTCTCCTGTCTTAGCCTCCCGAGTAGTTGGGATTATAGGCGCCCACCACTACGCCTGGCCAGAGATCCATTTCAGCACGTGATTTGGAGCAGAGGAAACATCCAAACTGTATCAGAAGGCAAGGTGCTTGGTCATGGCCCTTTTTGGCCCACCACCAGCTGCAGAGTAAATTTTCTGCTGCACGCTAGCCTGGATGTGGGGTTTTTGTTGAATAGGAAGCTGCCCCGTGGAGCATCTTCCAAGAGGTGCTCCCAGCTGTCAACAGCTCAGAGCCCTTGGACTATTTTTCTAAAAGGCCAGGAGGGCCACTGGGAAAACAGAAATGTGGACTCACTGCATTATTGCTTCAGACAAGTAATTCCTGGGGTCTCAATGTGGGGGAGACTGTACATTTAGGACCAGGTGTTTTGTGGTTTTTAGTCATTCTCATTGAATCTGGAGAACTGTCTGTCACCAAGGAATCCCCTCTGTAATAGCTGATGGTGGTCTCCAGCTGTACGTCACATACCCCTCGTAACGAGCTCACTCTCCAAGACTGCCCCTGATGAGAAAGTTCTTCCATGCTGATTGCAATCAGCCCCACAGACACTGCCATAGCCAGTGCTGGGTCTGATCCTGCCTCGCCGTGACAGGCAGATCTTAGGGTTTAAGAGGAAGATGGTGTTCCTTCTGTGTTCCCCACGTGACATGGAGTCCAGTCCCTCAGGTCTGGGGCCTGCAGCAGACACTCAGAACAGAGTATTGTGTTTCAGGTAGCCTGACAATGGGTTCTGGGCCATGTCACGACACACATGTTTATTTTGGCAGCAAGATGGCCGTTTGGACAGCTTGTCTCCTCAGAGGCTCTTGTTGATAAAAATAATTTTTTTTTTTCTTTTTTTTTTCTCTGTTTTTTTTTTTGAGACGGAGTCTCGCTCTGTCGCCCAGGCTGGAGTGCAGTGGCCAGATCTCGGCTCACTGCAGGCTCCGCCTTCCGGGTTTACGCCATTCTCCTGCTTCAGTCTCCCGAGTAGCTGGGACTACAGGCGCCCGCCACCTCGCCTGGCTAGTTTTTTTGTATTTTTTAGTAGAGACGGGGTTTCACCGTGTTAGCCAGGATGGTCTCAATCTCCTGACCTCGTGATCTGCCTGTCTCGGCCTCCCAAAGTGCTGGGATTACAGGCTTGAGCCACCGCACCTGGCCTTTTTTTCTTTTTTTTTTCTTTAGGACAGGGTCTTGCTCTGTTGCCTAGGCTGGAGTGCAGTGGCACAGTCATAACTCACTGCAGCCTCGAACTTCTGGGCTTAAGCAATCCTCCTGCCTCAGCCTCTCAGTACCTGGGACTAGAAGCACATGCCACCAGGCCTGGCTAATTTTTAAAAAAAAATTTTTCTTTTTATGGAGATTATGAGTCTTGCTCTGTCAGCCTGTGGCTGGGAGTGCAGTGGCATGATCTCGGCTCGCTGCAACCTTTGCCTCCCAGGTTCAAGTGACTCTCCTGCCTCAGCCTTCCAAGTAGCTGGGACTACAGGCGCCTACCACCACACGTGGCTAATTTTTTTTTTTTTTTTTTGAGACAGAGTTTCACTCTTGCTGCCCAGGCTGGAGTGCAATGGCGGATCTTGGCTCACCACAACCTCTGCCTCCCGGTTCAAGCGATTCTCCTGCCCCAGCCTCCCGAAAGAAGTCTGGGATTACAGGCACGGGCCACCACGCCTGGCTAGTTTTGTGGCTCTAGTAGAGATGGGGTTTCTCCATGTTGGCCGGCTGGTCTCTCAACCCTGACCTCAGTGATCCACCCGCTGCCTCCCAAAGTGCTGAGATTGCAGGTGTGAGCCACTGCGCCCAACCTGAATCCCTTCTCTTTGGGCAGGATTGTCGAGCCAGCCACATAGGCACTGGCGGCTGTGACCTAGTCCTGACGCTCCATCTGGTCTGGAAGCTGCTGTGAGCAGGTCATCCCTACGGTCGTCTCAGTGGCAGACACAGTGTCCTTTCATACAACTCCCTTGCTGTAGGACTGCGACTGGTCCCGCCCTCTCTGGGCCTCTGTGGTCTGATTGGTTGAGGTTAACCTTTCTCCCACTTGGTACTTAGAGCAAGTCACAGAAAACATCCAAGGCATATTGTACTAGAAAGCGGGGTCAACCTCAAGCACAACAAGATGCCGTGACCTTGGCATGACTCGCTGAATGACCATTTTCTCTCTCGTTCCATTCTAGGCTGAACCCGGTGCCCGGCTCCTACCCCACACAGAGCTGCCACCCTCATCTGTCCCCAAACCACCCTGTGTCCCAGACGCAGCACGCCAGTGGTCAGAAGCTGGCTTCCTGGCCCTCCTGCACCCCCGGGCACATGCCCACCTTGCCTCCGTACCAGCCTGCCTCTGGCCTGTGCTATGTGCAGAACCACTTTGGTCCAAACCCCACCTCCTCCAGTGTCTACCCGGCTTCTGCAGGCACCTCCCTGGGTGTCCAGCCCCCCATCCCTGTGAACAGCCCTGGCACGGTGTATTCTGGGGCCTTGGGCACTCCGGGGGCTGCAGGCTCCAAGGAGTCCTCCAGGGTCCCCATACCCTGAGAGAATTGCTAGGGAAGTCATCTCACTTGGCCTTCTGAAGGTCCTCCTTAAGATTCTCCTGACAGAAGTTATTTATTGAACACCTCTATGTGCCAGGCTCTGTGTTGGGTACTTTGATCAGTGTCCCTGTTTCAGTCTCATCTGCACTCACGGCAGCCCTGTGGAGTACGGTGTACTGGCCCAACTTAGATGCAGAAAGCGAGACGTTCTGCCATCAGAAAGTCACGTGGCTCTTCAGTGACACAGACAAGACTCCTCGCCAAGGAACTCGTGGCAGAAGAGGGCAGCGGTTGGCAGTGGCTGCCGATGTCTGTCCCCAGCCCCACCGTTCCTCCCTGTGGCTATGCTGTGCTCGTGGTTACAGTGTCCTTGTGTCCTTGCGTCTGCCCTTCAGGAGCTCACAGCTGGTGTGCTTGGTGGTCCCAGGCCTGTGTAGTGTCTCTCTCCCCTGCCGCGGTCGCCCCCACCCCGATTCCTCTCCCCAGAAGCGGTGGGACGGGCCCCCGTGAACTGCAGCAGCATGCGGAGGGGTCCATGTTGTCTGCCTTTGTATAAAGAAACAGTCTCTGACCTGCCGTGCTGACGTGTGTTTCCTTTGTGGTCTGGCTGGGAAGAGGGAGTGCACTGAGATCTGGGCCGTGGCGATGTGTGGTGTGGCAGCAGAGAGGAGAGATGCGTCAGGCCGGGCAGGTGACCAGGGCTCAGTAGATCAGGAGAGGGGTGGTCTCGTGGAGAGTGGGCAACTGTGAGATGGTTACCAGCAGGAGAGGGAGTGTTGCCAGAGCCCGGAAGCTGGGATTACAATTAGGAGGGCTGCTGGCAGGGCTGTGCCAAGAAGGACATAGGCACTGCTGGCAGTGTCCCCTGAAGCAAGATGGAGGGAAGAAGATCCTGGCTTTACCAGCAGTGTCTCCTGTTAACCCTGTTGACCAGGAACTGGGAGTGAGGGGCGGGGGGTTCTCTGTGAGACAGTGCAGGGCACTGATGAGGAGTGTGGCTGAGCTGTCACTCACCTAGCCAGCCCTTGAGGACAGCTGAGGCTCCTCACAGCAGACTGTGTCGAGAAGGCATGCCAGCTGCCTGGTGTTTTGTGGACCTAATAACACGTGGCCTTTGTTGATCCCAGGAGCTGAATGGTCCATTCTAGACTTGCTTTCTGATAGGTCCTAGGTCTTTGGACATGTATAAGACAGAACCCCAAGTCCGTCCAGCCTGGTGAGGGTGGGGCCGTGACGGGCCCACGCCTGGGGGGGCCTCGGACCTGAGTGAGAAGGGGCCTGAGCTGGGACGAGGGGGTGTGCCACTGTGCCTGGTCCTGATTTTTAGATCTTTGTTCCCTGGGACTTTTCCCTGATCTGGCCACAAAGCACAATGCAGCCTGGAGCCAGCTCGCAGTGGGGCCCTGAAGCCGTGGAGGCCATCCCAACCGCTTCCCCCATTTGCCTGTCAAATCATCCGCTAACATGCGCATGTCTAGAAACCATTCACTGATTCTGTGCCAAGCCGGAGGCTGGGGCCAGAGCTCCTCAAGGACGATAAGCCGCATGTGCGCAGGGAGCCCCTACCACGGGGCCTGGCGCTCAATAAATGTGAGCGGAACGAACGGATGAATAGGTGATGCCCGCCCTTGGAGAGCTCAGTGGAGCAGGAGAAATGGAAAATAAATAATCAAATAATCGTCATTCAGGCCGGGCACAGTGACTCACGCCTGTCATCCTAGCACTTTGGGAGGTCCAGGTGGGTGGATTACATGAGGTCAGGAGTTCAAGACCAGCCTGGCTAAGATGTTGAAACCCCGTCTCTACTTACAAAACTTAGCCAGGTGTGGTGGCAGGTGTCTGTAATCCCAGCTACCCAGGAGGCTGAGGCATGGAATTCCTTGAACCGGGGAAGCAGAGGTTGCAGTGAGCCAAGATTATGCCACTGCACTCCAACCTAAGTGACAAGAGACTCCATCTTAAAAATAAAAAATAAAAATAAAAAAAAAAAGCATGGTGGCACATGCCTGTAGTCCCAGCTACTTGGGAGGCTGAGGCAAGAGAATTGCTTGAACCCAGAAGGCAGAGGTTGCAGCGAGCTGAGATCGCACCACTGCACTCCAACCCGGGTGACACAGCGAGACTCCATCTCAAAAAAAAACATTATCATTCAGTGCCCTGCAAAGCTGTGATGGGGCAAAGCAGCACTTCAGGGGCACAGAGGAGGCCCCCCAGCCCAGCGTGGCCCTGGCCAGCTGGGATCAGCTGGATTCTGAGGACCGACCCTTCCGTGGAGAGGGGGCTGCAGAGGGAGGGTGAGAGGGCACACAGCATGTCCTCTGGCTGTGAGGAGGATGGAGAGCACAGCTCATTGAGCCTAAGTGAAAGCATTACTCCCCGCATGCCAGAAACCCCTCCCCTCCCATCCCGGGACAGGGCAGGACCCACAGCGGCCAGAGAAGCTTCCAGACGTGATCAGTGTCCCTGCTCAGTCAGAGGGCAGCAGAGGGCAGCAGAGAAGCAGAATCATGGCCTGCTCGCTCTACAAACCTCGGGTAGCCTCTGCTCCTCAGCGCGGAAATCAGAAGACAGGCTTGCCCTTATACTCTGAGGCAGTGGTCCCCGCCTTTTTTGGTACCAGGGACCAGTTTTGTGGAAGACAGTTTTTCCACAGACAGGGATGGCAATACTTTCAGGATGATTCAAGCGCATTCCATTTATTGTGCACTTTATTATTACATTGTTAATATACAATGAAATTATCGTACAACTCATCATCATGCGGAATCAGTGGGAGCCCTGAGCTTGTTTTCCTGCAACTAGAGAGTCCCATCTGGGGGTGATGGGAGACCGTGACAGATGGGTAGACCAGTGCCAGTTGGTGGCCCCTGGGGTTGGGGACCCCTGCTCTAGGGAACTGAGTACTGTGTAGGAAAGTCGATTTGCAGGTAATTACAAGGCAAGATAAGGGCTGTGGGAGCTGTGGGTCCAGCTATGTCATTCCTTCATATGCCCATTTGTTTACTGAATCATTCATTTAAAGAACACGCCGGGCGCAGTGGCTCACGCTTGCAATCCCAGCACTTTGGGAGACTGAGGCGGGCAGATCACTTGAGGTCAGGAGTTCGAGACCAGTTTGGCCAACATGGTGAAAAATCATCTGTACTAAAAAAAAAAAAATACAAAAATTAGCCTGGCGTGGTGGCAGGCACCTCTTGTCCCAGCTACTCACAAGGCTGAGGCGGGAGAATCACTCAAATCCGGGAGGCAGAGGTTGCAGTGAGCTGAGATCACACCACTGCACTCCAGCCTGGGCAACAGAGTGAGACTCCGTCACCAAAAAAAAAAAAAAAAGAGCAGCAACTGTAAATCCAGTGGTCAAGGGTGGCCTTCCTGGGAAGGTGACATTTCTGCTGAGACCTGAAGGAATCCGAGAAGCAAGTGAAGAGCTTCCGGGTGGACAGGGAGAACAGAGAACCAGGAGGGAATGGGCCAAGCATGTCCACCCAACATGACATACTGGCTGCAGGAGTATGGCATGGGTGATGCAAACAGCAGGTGCTCTATAAATGTTTGTTGCCCTGGACATCTGCACAAGGACAGCGTGGGCTTGGGAGGCCCCACCCACGCTCATGGCTGATGACTGGTCTGCCTGGCCTAATGGGGAACTCACGGCCAAAGGCCACAGATCCCGGGAGCCTGAGTCCTGGTCACTCCCTCCCTCACCCTTTCACACATTCATTCATTCGCTCACTCATTCATTCTCTCATCAAATAATTACTGAGCATGTATTACATTCTGGCCTTATCCCAGGGGCTGGGGACACAGAGATGACTAAGACCTGGTCCTAGCACTGTCTCTAAGGGAAACAGAAACCCACGGAAATGCCAGGAGGCAAGAGTTCTGGGAGAAGCAGCCAGGCCTGTAGGACCCAGGCAAGGTCTCTGCTGGCCTCAAGGGCTGGCCAGACCAATGGAACATAGAAAAAGATGTTACAGGCTGGGCATGGTGGCTCACGACTGTAACCCCAGCCCTTTGGGAGGCCGGGGTGGTTGGATCACGAGGTCAGGAGTTCAAGACCAGCCTGGCCAACATGGCGAAACCCTGTCTCTACTCAAAATACAAAAATTAGCTGGGTGTGGTGGTGAACACCTGTGATCCCAGCTACTCAGGAGGCTGAGGCGGGATAATTGCTTGAACACAAGAGGTTGTAGTGAGCCGAGATCGTGCAACTGCACTCCAGCCTGGGTGACAGAGAAATACTGTCTCGGAAAAAAAAGAAAGAAAAAGACATTCCAGGGGAAGAAGGCGGTGTGCGCCAAAAACAGCTGTGTCCCACCTGTTAGGACAAGAAAGTGGGGTGTGGGAGGTTATAGAGGGCTGGCTCAGAGAGAAGAACGTGGAGAGGTCACCTAGGCCAGGGTGGGAAGGGCTTGGAAGGCCAACCCCGAGGGTTTCGACCTGATGCTGTGGGTGGTAGTGGCCACGATAAGGTTTCTCTGATCATTTTACTGTGCTCAGAACTGGGACCAGGGAGTCTACGCCCAGTGCCTGAGCCCCAGGCCTCTCCCCGGGGGACGGGCTCTTTCATGTGGCTGGCATCTCAGCAGAAAGGTGAGCTGCGCTTTCTCAGTGCCATGTGACAGGCCCACTCTTCCTCTCTACGCCTAGCCAGGGCGCATTCCTGCGGTTGGCAGGGAAGGGAATTTAAAACCCTTGAGGCTCCTGTGAGTCCTTTGTTGCTCCCAGGTGTGGTCCATAAATTGTTCCCTTACAGGGCTCCAGGTGCACAGAAAGGTCACCTACCAATAGAGGTAGGGGAGGACAGAGCCAGACTCCCCACTGAAAGGAGGGAGCCCAGATGTACCACGACCTGAGTGCCCCACACTCTTCCCCTCTCTGCCCTCCCGAGGAAGCCAGCAAAGAGAAGGAGGTTTGCCTCTCACCACAACCTCCACCTCCCAGGTTCAAGCTATTCTCCTGCCTCAGCCACCGAGTAGCTGGGATTACAGGCATGCACCAACATGCCCAGCTGATTTAGGCCAGGTGTGGTGGCTCACGCCTGTTATCCTAGCACTTTGGGAGGCCGAGTTTGGCGGGTCATTTGAGATTAGGAGTTGGAGACCTGCGCCTGGCCAAGATGGCAAAACCCCGTCTCTACCAAACAATACCAAAAAAATTAGCCGGGTGTAGTGGCGGGCACCTATAGTCCCAGCTACTCGGGAGGCTGAGGTGGGAGAATAGTTTGATCCCTGGAGGCAGAGGTTGCAGTGAACCAAGATCGTGACACTGCACTCCAGCCTGGGTGACAGAGAAAGACTCTCTCAAAAACAAAAGGTAGCGGGGAAGGTGCTGGGGAAAGGCCCAGAGGTTCAGGACAGGACAGGGAGAGCTGGAAAGATGAGCTAGAAAGATGAGTGAGTGACAAACCTTGGCATGTGAACTGTATGTGTATGAGTGTGTGTACGTGTGTGTGTGTGTGTTGGGGGTGTGTGCACACGCAGGCATGCCGTTGTGCACTACAGTCCTTGGGCCTGAGCAAAGGGGCCCCTGTCTGGTTCCTGTGCTTCTGAGGGCCAAGGGGACATACCAGCCTGAAACCCAGGCTCCTGGCTTCTGGAGCATGCCCTGGGTCCTGGAATTCTCTGCTCTTAGGGCTCCTTGCCTGGCTCCAGGGGCTTTGTGGACCTCAACCCAAGTCCATCCTCCTGAGGACAAATCCCCCAGCAGCATCCCAGGCCCAGGGACCGCTGTTGGCAGAGGGTGTGCCCCGAGTGTGGCTGTGTGGGCCGGGACATCTAATGGGAGAGGGTGCAGGAGGCCCCGAATGGTGCAGGCTGAGCAGCGGTGGGAAGAGAAGGGCAGCAAGTGACCCATGGGGCTGGGGAGTGGGGACAAGTGACACCACATCCCCAAGCATGGAACTCTGAGGACTAGGAATGTGAACTCGGCCTTCCAGTTTCTCATGAAATTATTATTATTATTATTATTATTATTATTATTTTGAGACAGAGTCTCGCTCTGTTGCCCAGGCTGGAGTGCAGTGGTACGATCTCAGCTCACTGCAACCTCCACCTCCTGGGTTCAAGCGACTCTCCTGCCTCAGCCTCCCGAGTAGCTGGAACTACAGGCGCCCACCACCATGCCAGCTAATTATTGTTTGTTTGTTTGTTTTTGTTTTTTGTTTTTGTGAGACAGAGTCTTTTTCTGTCACCCAGGCTGGAGTGCAGTGGCATGATCTTGGCTCATGCCTCTTGGGTTCAAGCAATTCTCCTGCCTCAGCCTCCAAAGTAGCTGGGACTACAGGCACGTGCCACCACGCCCGGCTAATTTTTGTATTTTTAGTAGAGGCAGAGTTTCACCATATTGACCAGGCTGGTCTTGAACTCCTGACCTTGTGGTCTGCCTGCCTCAGCTTCCCAAAGTGCTGGGATTACAGGCATGAGTCACTGCGCCTGGCCTACCTAATTTTTGTATTTTTAGTAGAGATGGGGTTTCACCATGTTGGCCAGGTTAGTCTTGAACTCCTGACCTCAAGTGATCTGCCCACCTCAGCCTCCCAAAGTGCTGGGATTACAGGTGTGAGCCACCACACCCAGCCTTGTCATGAAATTATAGTTGTTTGTTTAACAATGTGTTACAGGCTGGGCAAGGTGGCCGATGCCTGTAATCCCAGCGCTTAGTGAGGTGGAGGTGGGAAAATCTCTTGAGAACAGGAGTTTGAGAATAGCCTGCATGACACTGTGAGACCCCTGACGCTACAAAATAAAACAAATTATGTGAGATGGGGATCTCACTTTGTCACCCAGGCTGGAGTGACAGTGGCACAAACATGGCTCTCTGCAGCCTGGAATTCCCAGGCTCAAGCAATCTTCTCACCTCACCTGAGCCCCCCAAGTTGCTGAAACTACAGGTGCACACCACCACACCCGGCTAATTTTTGTAGAGGTTGGGTCTTTCTATATTGCCCAGGCTGGTCTTGAACTCCTGGGCTCAAGCAATTCTCCCACCTAGGCCTCCCAAAGTTCTGGCATTACAGGCATGAGCCACCACGCCCGGCAAAAACAAACAAACAAAAAAAATTTTTTTTTTTTTTTTTCTTTTTTCTGAGTAGTCTTGCTCTGTAGCCCAGGCTACAGAGAATGCAGTGACGTGATAGATATTGACTTACTCAACCTCCACTTCTGGGTTCAAGTGATTCTCCTGCCTCAGCCTCCCAACTAGCTGGAATTACAGGCATGCACTACCACGCCTGACTAACTTTTTTTTTTGTATTTTTAGTAGAGATGGGGTTTCACAATGTTGGCCAGGCTGGTCTCAAACTCCTGACCTCAGGTGATCCACCCACCTTGGCCTCCCAAAGTGCTGGGATTACAGGTGTGAGCCGCTATGCCTGGCCAAAATTTTTTGTTGTTGTTGTTGTTGAGACAGAGTCTTACTCTGTCGCCCTGGCTGGAGTGCAGTGGTGCGATCTCAGTTCACTGTAACCTCTGCCTCCCTGGTTCAAGTGATTCTCCTGCCTCAGCCTCCTGAGTAGCTGGGAGCACAGGTGCGTGCCACCACGCTCAGGTAATTTTTGTATTTTTTAGTAGAAATGGGGTTTCACCATGTTGGCCAGGCTGGTCTTGAACTCCTGACCTCATGATCTGCCTGCCTCGGCCTCCCAAAGTGCTGAGATTACAAGTGTAAGCCACCTCGCCCAGCCCCCCAAATTTTTTTAATTAGCCAGGCGTGGCGGCATACGTGTAGTCCCAGCTACTAGGGAGGCTGAGGCAGGAGGATCACTTGAGCCCAGGAGGTTGAGGCTGCAGTGAGCTATGATTGCACCACTGCCCTCCAGCCTGGGCAACAAGATGAGAACCTGTCTCAAAAAAAAAAAGCAAGATGGAGGTGCTATTGCCAGGGCCAACGCTTGGGATGACTTGGGGGCCCTTGCAGGCTTTCTGGCTGCAGAATGAGTAAGAGTGAGGTTGGTGAGAAGCCACACTGTGCACTGGGAACAGAAGCCAGTGCTAGGAGGCATTGGGGTGTACAGAGGCTTTGGGAACAATAGATCAGGTGTTGCAGAGGGCAGTGCTGAGACCAGGCCCTTTATGTCCCCTGGCAGGGACAAGCATGGAGACCTCCCCTAACCAGCTGTGGCTTGGACGAAATGACAGGTTAGTGTCTGCTCCACTCTGTCCCCGCTAACCCAGGGCATCTCCAATACCCGACAGAGCACCTGTTCTGCTCAGTCAGCTGTCGGTATCTGTCTGCCTTCCTTGATGTCCTCCAAGTTCTTTTGGGGCTCTTTCTTTGCAGCCCACAGCCCAGTGCTCTGTGAATGAACATGAGTTTGAAGCCAGGAAGCAGGGAATGGTCAGTTTCCTCCAGCACCAGCTAAGGAGGTTGCCTGCCGGGCTCCCTCCCCTCACCCCTGCATTTCACACATTTTCAAAGGATGGCACCAGGCCCCGGATTTCTGCCCTCAAGGACTCCTAGGCCTTGACATGAGTCCCAGGGAAGGAGAGGAAGCTGAGTCCTGTATTTTTGTTCACTAAATCTAGAACATAGGACACGCGGGTGCTATCTGACCCAGGCTGGTCAAAATCACTGCAAATGCCAGGGCCACCTTTCATCCTGAACCTGCCTGCAGTGAAGGTCATCCTCAGAAGGTCACAATCTAGATAGAGCTGCCTCCCCCGCCACCCGCCCCGCCCAGGAGAGGTCCACATAGGGGCTTCTGCTGGCAGCTGTCTTGGAGGCCAGAGCAACTCTGTCAGCAGCAGGTGCTCTGTCAGCGGTTCCAACCTTTGCTCCCCAGACATCCAGTAATGTTGAAGGCCCACTGTGTGGGGTCTACCCACAGCCTGGTTGCCATGTTGTGATTCAGGCCCCATCAGGGACAAACTGCCTAGTCTTGAGCAAGTCAGTCTGCCTCTCTGAGCCTGTTTCCCCATCTGTAATTGGTTGCAACAGTGAAAAGCTTGCTTATGTGAAAATGCCCAGTTAGTGTGCCTGTGGTCCCAGCTACTCAGGCGTGAGATGAGAGGATCACCTGAGCCCAGGAGGTAGAGACTGAAGTGAACCCAGATCGTGCCCCTGCACTCCAGCCTGGGCGACAGGGCAAGACCCTGTCTCAAAAAAAATAATAGGCCAGGAGCAGTGGCTCATGCCTGTAATCCTAGTACTTTGGGAGGCCGAGGGGAGCGGATCACTTGAGGTCAGGAGTTCGAGACCAGCCTGGCCAACATGGCAAACCCTCATCTCTACTAAAAATACAAACATTAGCTGGGCATCATGGTGCATGCCTGTAATCCCAGCTACTCGGGAGGCTGAGCCACGGGAGTCACTTGAACCTGGGAGGCAGAGGTTGCAGTGAGCCAAGATTGGGCCACTGAACTCCAGCCTGGGTGACAGAGTGAGACTCTGCTCAAAAAAATAATAATAAATAAATAAATAATAAAAATAGTAGGCTGGGCGTGGTGGCTCACACCTATAATCCCAGCACTTTGGGAGGCCAAGGAGTCCCAACTGCTGGGGAGGCTGAGACAGGAGAATTACTTGAACCTGGGAGGCAGGGGTTGCAGTGAGCCAAGATCTTGCCACTGTACTCCAGCCTAGGCGACAGAGTCAGACTCTGTCTCAAAAATGAATGGATGAATAAATAAAATAAAATAATAAAATAAAATAGCCTGTAAGCAGTAAAGAGTGGTGGGCTGAATGACTGGTGAGCTCCACCCCCAGTGCTGCTGTAAATAAACCTCCCCTTATCCTAGAAAGGACAGTGAGGAGAATAAGATCTTGATGGTTCAGGTTCCTGTATTAGTTATCTATTGCTGCATAATAAATTATTCCTAGACCCAGCAGTTAAAATGGCTATGTGTATATATATAATATAGTTATACATTTACAGTTATATATAATTATATATAGTGATAGCTAGCTAGCTGGATGGATGGATAGATAGATTATTTTTTGAGACAGGGTCTCTGTAGCCCAGGCCGAAGTACAGAGGTGTCGTCATAGCTCACTGCAGCCTCTGACTCGCATGCTCAAGCAGTCCTCCCACCTCCATCTCCCAAGTAGCTGGGACCACAGGTGTGCACCACCATGCCCAGATAATTTTTTATTTTTTGAAGAGATAGGGCCTCACTGTGTTGCCCAAGCTGCTCTCGAACTCCTGGGCTTAAGCGATCTTCCCGCCTCGACCTCCCAATGTGCCGGGGTTACAGGTCTGAGCCACCACACCAGGCCTATTCTTATTATTTGTATTTTAGAGATGAGAAAGCCGAGGCTCAGAGGAGCCTCACTTGTTTGAGGCTTCAGGGTAAGTGGCAATTTTCAGGTCTGGCTGGCTCCAGAGGCCCCTGCTCCTCATGCGGGGGCCCGAGCCTTGAAAAGAGGACTAAAGGGAGCTGGAGAAGTCATTGGTACCTAATGAGCCTCACTCCTGGGGCCCTGCCCAGCCCCATGGCTTCTCTTTGTTTTCGTGAGGAGGGAAGGGCCTTGGTTAGGGCAGAGGCTGTTCTGGAGCCAGACCTGGCCTCAGCTGCTGCCTTCAGTGCCTGGCAGGGGCACTCAGGGTGGAGCATTTCTCAGGTGCAGAGATCATGACCTACACCCCTAATCCCTCACACCACGCCTCTCTGGCCCATAAAGAGGCTCAAGTGCAGGGAAGCCAAGACTGCCCTCAGCACAGGACCTGCCCTGGCTGGTCAGCGTTGCCTGGAGCACCCACAGCCCCAGCTTTCCAGGTGGGTGCCTCCTCAGCATGGGGACAGGGCAGGATTGGGGTATGGGGGCCAAAGCGGAGCCATAGGAGGTGGCGGTCCTGCTGCCCCACCCTCCTTGTCCCTCCAAATGGCTCCAGGGAAGGAGGGCAGACAGCAGGCTGGCTGCATGCCTGGCCAACATGGCGAAACCCTGTCTCTACTAAAAATACAAAACTTAGCCGGGCATGGTGGCATACGCCTGTAACCCCAGCTACTACAGAGGCTGAGGCAGGAGAATGGCTTGAGCCTGGGAGGTGGAGGTTGCAGTGAGCTGAGACTGCACCACTGCACTCCAGCCTGGGTGACAGAGTGAGACTCTGTCTCAAATAAAATAAAATAAAAAATAAAAATAAAAATAAAAAATAAAAAATTTAAATAAAAAGGGGGAAGGAGGAAGAGAATCACACACACAAAAAAAGAGACATCCTCTTCAAACCGAAGGTTCGGACAGCCATGTGCCCTCTGGAAGCCAAAGGCAAAGATGGGTGGTTTCTGGGGCTCCTTCCTTCTCATGCAAAACACTAATCCCTCTGGAAAAAACATGTTCTGGGGAATGAGAATCAGGGTGGTGGTTTTTTTCTTTTCTGAGCTACGGCGTCACCTTTTTCTCTTGCCACACTTGCCAGAACCAACATTGCCAAAACAATTAAAATAATCCTGTAATTGTCCCCAAGAATCTACATAAGCGCCCTGATCAGATCAGGTTTCTTCTTTTACGGGACACCAGTGGCACACCAGCGGCACACCAACAGCAGAAGCAAAGTGTTTCTCTTAGGCCCCGAGAGTTTGAGAACCGCCTCCGGCACAAAAAGTCTCTCCTGGCTGGGCACCATCGGGATGGCATCTTGGGAGGCTGAGGCAGGTGGACCACCTGAGGTCAGGAGTTCGAGACCAGCCTGGCAAACGTGGTGAAACCCCGTCTGTACTAAAAAAAAAAAAAAAAAAATTAGCCAGATGTGGTGGTGGGCACCTGTTATCTCAGCTACGTGGGAGGCTGAGGCAGGAGAATCGCTTGAACTGTGGGAGACAGAGCTTGCAGTGAGCTGAGATCACGCCACTGCACTCCAGCCTGGGCGAAAGAGTGAGACTCTGTCTCAGGAAAAAAAAGTCTCTCTGAACCCATATTATGTTGTGCTGAACCTATATTAGCTCCAGTGGGGATGGCACCAGATTCAGGAGGCTGAAGAATAGCCCCAGAGCCAGCAGATGAGACGTAGGGTTTTACTAGGAGCTTCCACACGGCGACAGAGTCCAATGGCAGTGGGCTGGACAGGGGACTGCAACCCTGCAACTGCTTGCAAAAGGCATGCACTGTAGATAGCATTTTAAAAATAATTATTAATTTTTTTATTTTTTGAGACAGTCTTGCTCTGTCACCCAGGCTGGAGTGCAGTGGTGCGATCTTGGCTCATTATAACCTCCACCTCATGGTTCAAGTGATTCTCCTGCCTCAGCCTCCTGAGTAGTTGGGATTACAGGCGCCCACCACAACGCCCGGCTAATCTTTTGTATTTTTAGTAGAGACAAGGTTTCACCATATTGGCCAGGCTGGTCTCAAACTCCTGACCTAGGTGATCTGCCCACCTTGGCCTCCCACAGCTCTGGGATTATAGACGTGAGCCACCACATCTGGCTCACTGCATTGTCTTTTGATAGAGAGCGAATCCTCTGGCCAGCTGGGCTCACTGATTGTCCCAGCAGGCTTTTTTGGAGATCATCCACATGCAGTGTTAAGCTGGAATACCCATCTCTCTCCCCTTGTCTTAGTTAGTATCCATCAACCTACCCTTTCCTCCTATACCCAGACTCCAAAATAGAGTCTCGCTATGTCACCCAGGCTGGAGTGCAGTGGTGTTATTATAGCCCACGGCAGCTTCCACCTCCTGGGCTCAAGCAATACTCCCATCTCAGCCTCCTGAATAGCTGGGACTACTGGCATGTGCCACCAAGTCCAGCTAATTAAAAAAAAAAAAAAATTTGGACACACGGAGGTCTCACTGTGTTGCCCAGGCTGGTCTTGAAATCCTGACCTCAAGTAATCCTCCCACCTCTGCCTCCCAAAGTGTTGGGACTGCAGGCATGAGCCACTGCACCTCGCCTTTTAAATTTTTTTTTTTTTTAAGTTATCTGTAGGCCAGGCACGGTGGCTCACGCCTGTAATCCCAGCACTTTGGGAGGCCGAGGCAGGTGGATCACCAGGTCAGGAGATTGAGACCATCCTGGCTAACACAGTGAAACCCCATTTCTACTAAAAATACAAAAAATTAGCCGGGCATGATGGCGGGCGCCTGTAGTCCCAGCTGCTCAGGAGGCTGAGGCAGGAGAATGGCATGAACCTGGGAGGTGGAGCTTGCAGTGAGCCAAGATCGCGCCACTGCACTCCAGCCTGGGCGACAGAGCGAGACTCCATCTCAAAAAAATATATATATATTATCTGTAGAGATGGGAGCTGCCTTGTTGCCCAAGCTGGTCTCGAACTCCTGGCCCCAAGCTATCCTTCCTCCTCATCCTTGCAAAGTGCTGGGATTACAGGCATAGCCACTGCACCTGGCCTACCTGCTTTGTCTACCTGCAGAGGAGGATGGTAGATTCAGGGGAAATGGGTAGCATAGATATTCCTCCTTCCTCTCATACTTTAAAAATCCATAGATATCCCTCCTTCCTCCCTTACTTTAAAAATCCTGTGGCCAGGTGCTGTGGCTCACTCCTGTAATCCTAGCACTTTGGGAGGTCAAGGCTGGCAGATCACCTGAGGTCAGGAGTTCGAGACCGGCCTGGCCAACATGCTGAAACCCCATCTCTCCTAAAAATATAAAAACAAATTAGCCGGCTGTGATGGCACATGCCTGTAACCCAGCTACTAAGCAGGCTGAAGCAAGAGAATTGCTTGAACCTGGGAGGCAGAGGTTGTAGTGAGCTGAGATCTCACCACAACACTCTAGCCTAGGCAACAGAGACTCCATCTCTAAAATAAATAAAATAATCCTATAATCTCTGTTACAGGGGATTGATTAGACACTCATGTTATAAAACGTGGATTTACATGAGGATATATTTCAGCTCACTCTAAGGGAAACTTAAACCAGTTGGAGATTTCATAAGCTGATGCGTTGCCTGAATAGGTTAGCAGCTCCTCATCACGGGGCGTGTGCAAAAACAGTTTGGAAGTTATTAGTTGCTGAAGAGGAGATTCCAAATTGTGGGAAGGGGCTGGGCACGGTGGCTCACACCAGTAATCCCAGCACTTTAGGAAGCTGAGGGGGGCAGATCACCTGAGGTCAGGATTTCAAGACCAGCCTGGCCAACATGGCAAAACTCCGTCTCCACTAAAAATACAAAAATTAGCCGGGTACAGTGGCACGCGCCTGTAATCCCAGCTACTCAGGAGACGGAGGCAGGAGAATTGCTTGAACCTGGGAGGCAGAGGTTGCAGTGATCTGAGATTGCACCACCGCACTCCAGCCTGGGCAACAGAGCAAGACTCTGTCTCAAAAAAAGAAAAAAAATTGTGGGAAGGAGTGGGGAGTTCAGGCGTATGTTGTATGAGATGGGAACCTGAGAGTCTGTGGGGGCAGGAGTGTGGAAAGAGATCAACCTGGTGTGTCGGTGAGAAGCTCTCAAGACTAGGATTTAGGCCAGGTACAGTCGGTTGCGCCTATAATCACAGCACTTTGGGAGGACAAGACAGGAGGATTGCTTAAGCCCGAGACTTCGAGACCAACAGAGCAAGACCCAGTCTCTACAAAAAATAAAAAAACTTAGCCAGGTGTGGTAGTGTGCGCCTGTAGTCCCAGCTACTGGTAAGGCTGAGGCAGGAGGATCGCTTGAGCCCAGGAGTTCAAGACCAGCCTGGGCAACATAGTGAGATGCTGTCTTTACAAAAAAATTAGCTGACCGAGATGGTGTGAGCCTGTAGTCCCAGCTGCTCAGAAGGCTGAAGTGGGAGGATTTCCTTAAGCCCAGGAGATTGAGGCTGCAGTGAGCTACGACTGCACCACTGCACTTCAGCCTGGGTGGCAGTGCAAGAGCCTGTCTTGAGGAGGGAAAAAAAGAAGAAAAAGAGGCTGGATGCAGTGGCTCACGCCTGTAGTCCCAGCACTTTGGGAGGCCAAGGCAGGTGGATCACGAGGTCAGGAGATAGGGACCATCCTGGCTAATAAGGTGAAAACCCCATCTTTACTAAAAATAGAAAAAATTAGCTGTGTGTGGTGGCAGGCGCCTATAGTCCCAGCTACTTGGGAGGCTGAGGCAGGAGAATGGTGTGAACCCGGAAGGCAGAGCTTGCAGTGAGCGGCGATCATGCCACTGCACTCCAGCCTGGGCAACAGAGCGAGACTCCGTCTCAAAAAAATAAAAAATAAAAAATAAAAAATAAAAAAAAGAAGGAAAAGAAAAGAACAGATCTGTGGTTCTCAATTTTCAGCCTGTATCAGCATCACCTGGAGGGAGCCACAGATGGCAGGGCCCCAGCCCCAGAGTTTCTGATTCAATCAATTAGGGAAGTGGCCTGAAATTTGGCATTTCTTTTTCTTTGTCCTTCCCATCCTCTGTCCTTCCCGCCCTCTCTCCCTTCCTTTTATTCTGTCACGATCTATAACCTCCACCTCCCAGGTTCAAGCAATTCTCCAGCCTCAGCCTCCCAAGTAGCTGGGACTACAGGCACCCACCACCACTCCCGGCTAATTTTTTTTGTATTTTTAGTAGAGATGAGGTTTCACCGTGTTAGCCAGGATGGTCTCAATCTAATGGCCTCATGATCTGCCCGCCTCGGCCTCCCAAAGTGCTGGGTGTGAATCCCACCCCCAGTGCTGGGATTACAGGCGTGAGCCACCGCCCCTGTCTTTTTTGTTTTTTGTTTTTTTGAAACAGAGTCTGGCTCTGTCACCCAGGCTGGAATACAGTGACACAATCATAGTTCACTGCAGCTTCAACCTTCGAGGTTCAAGCAATCCTCTCATCTCAGGCTCCTGAGTAGCTGGGACCACAGGCACATGCCATCTTGCCTGGCTACTTTTTCATAGAGATGGGGTCTCGCTGTGTTCTCCAGGGTGGTCTCAAACTCCTGCCTCCCAAAGTCCCAAAATGCTGGTATTACAGGCTTGGGCCACCACACCAGGCCTTAATTTGACATTTCTTTTCTTTTTTTTTTTTTTTTGAGACAGAGTCTCGCTCTGTCGCCCAGGCTGGAGTGCAGTGGCACAATGTCAGCTCACTGCAACCTCTGCCTCCTGGGTTCAAGCGATTCTCCTGCCTGAGCCTCCCGAGTTAAATGGGACTATAGGCATGTGCCACAACACCGGCCAATTTTTGTATTTTTAGTGGAGACAGGAGTTACACCATATTAGCCAGGCTGGTCTCAAACTCCTGACCTCAAGTGATCCACCTGCCTCAGCCTCCCAAAGTGCTGGGATGATGGGCTTGAGCCACCATGCCTGGCCTGATTTGACATTTCTAACAAGTTCCCAGGTGAGGCTGCTGCTCTTGATTTGAGAATCACTGAACTAGACGAGTACAAGCTGGGATATGAGTCAGCCTGGAGACTCCCAGCCCCTGGAGGCCAGGGACCAGATCTCATCAACTTCCATTTCTGCTAAGTGACTGCTCAGAGGCACAGGCAGGTGTCCTCCACAGCGCTGTTTGAACAGTTCGTGGAAGCCAGGCAGGCTTCTCTTCATCGGCCCTTGCACAACGGTGCTGGTTGCCTTGGCAACAGCCAGCAGCAGCCAAGCAATTTTGGGCACAGAATCATGGGGCTTGTGTCATATTGGGGAGACAGGGCAAAGGTTCTGGCCCATTGGCATGTGGACGCGAATGGGAAGGAAGAGGGGGAGAAAGGGCGTGGCTTCCAAAGCCCCCTCTCACCTAAACACCCTCTCATTTCCCCAGAAGCTCACTCTGGCTCCCGCATGCAAACCCAGAAGAGTTGAAACTTTGATTGCATAACAGAGAGGAACAAAGCATGGGAGTGAAACTGAGGGGGTAAGTGGAAGTAGGAAGGAGAAAAGCCATCCTAGGCTCTGAAGCCGCTGCATGCACCAGGCCACGTCACACACACAGCAACTCATTTAATCCTCACCCAACCGCCTGGGTCTGTGTGCCCAAGACCCATCCACGGCCACACAGCTGGCCGGAAACCTGATCTGCTATAGCTAAAGGCTATGTTTGCTTTCTCTGTTCAGGGCCGCCTCTTTGAAACGGTTAAACTTTGGAACTTTGGCCGTATTAGGAAGACCCAGGGGTGTGGGGCAGCAAGGAGGCAGGAAGAAGGTCTGAGGGAGTTATCT
This sequence comes from Papio anubis, assembly GCF_008728515.1. Lineage (NCBI taxonomy): Eukaryota > Metazoa > Chordata > Mammalia > Primates > Cercopithecidae > Papio > Papio anubis. The sequence goes on along the minus strand of NC_044979.1, from coordinate 137,032,503 downwards.
GGACAATGAAGAGAGCCAGGTGGGTCAACCATCCTCTGGGCTTTGCACTTGACAGCAACTGCCTCCCTCCTGTTTCTCATTTTCTTTTATTATTAAATGCTCTCATTTTCTTTTATGATTATTATTATTTAAAACATAGAGATGGGGTTGGCCGAGCACGGTGGCTCACTCCTGTAATCCTAACACTTTGGGAGGCCAAGGTGGGGGGATCTCCTGAGGTCAGGAGTTCAAGACCAGCCTGGCCAACATGGTGAAACACTATCTCTACTCAAAATTCAAAAATTTGCCAGGTGGGGTGGCGTGCACCTGTAATCCCAGCTGCTTGGGAGGATGAGATAGGAGAATCAATTGAACCCTGGAGATGGAGGTGGCAGTGAGCCGAGATCACACCACTAAAAAAAAAAAAAAAGAGAGAGATGGGGGTCTCACTATGTTGTCTGGCCTCAAGTGATCCTCCTACCTCAGCCTCCCCCATGCTGGGATTACAGGCATGAGCCACCATGCCTGGCCACCACTGACTTCTTATCTAGAAAGCGTAATAAAGATACTTGGCTGGGCCCACCGCAGTGGCTCATGCCTGTAATCCCAGCACTTTGGGAGGCCGAGACCGGTGGATCATGAGGTCAGGAGATCGAGACCATCCTGGCTAACGCGGTGAAACCCGTCTCTACTAAAAATACAAAAAAACTAGCCAGGCAAGGTGGCAGGCGCCTGTAGTCCCAGCTACTCGGGAGGCTGAGGCAGGAGAATGGCATGAACCCGGGAGGCGGAGCTTGCAGTGAGCCGAGATCCAGCCACTGCACTCCAGCCTGGGCGACAGAGGCTCTGTCTCAAAAAAAAGAAAAAAAAAAAAGATACTTGGCTGGGCCGGGCACAGTGGCTCACGCCTATAATCCCAACACTTTGGGAGACCGAGGCGGGTGGATCACAAGGTCAGGAGTTTGAGACCAGCCTGGCCAACATGGTGAAACCCCATCTCTACTAAAAATACAAAAATATTAGCCAGGCATGGTGGCACACACCTGTAATCCCAGCTACTTGGGAGGCTGAGCAGGAGAATCTCTTCTAAAAATACAAACAAATTAGCCAGTCATGGTGGCACACGCCTGTAATCCCAGCTACTTGAGAGGCTGAGCAGGAGAATCGCTTGAACCCAGGAGGCAGAGGTTGCAGTGAGCTGAGATCACGCCATTGCACTTCAGCCTGGGTGACAAGAGCGAGACTCCGTCTAAAAAAAAAAAAAAAAAAAAGATATTTGGCCAAGACCATGCATTTGGTTCCATCTAATTGGAATTTGGTCCCTGATCTCCAGATAGAGATTCTGTGCTTCTGCACTTTGGTGATGTTCTTGTCCCTGACCCTGGGTTATCTCAACCCAGGAAATCTGCAAACTCACTTGCCTTGCACCCTCATGGATGCCTCTCAAGGGAAATGAACTGTCCTGTCCAAAGGTCATGGTGTGGTACTGGAGACACATGAGACATGGTGTCGGAGGCCGGTGTGACATCTGGAGTCCTGGGGAAATGGGAGCACCTCCTGTCTGGATCAACCACACCCCTCTAGCATCTGTGGGGGAAGCCGATCCAGCTTCTCTCAATGCCAAGCTAATCTGGGATCCACTTTTTCTTTTCTTTTTTTTCTTTTTTTTTTCAGAGACAGGGTTTGGCTCTGTTGCGTAACATGGTTAAACTTTGGCCATGTTAGGAGGACCTAGGGGTGTGGGGCAGCAAGGAGACAGGAAGAAGGTCTGGGGAAGTTATTCGGACAGTGAAGAGAGCCAGGTGGGTCAACCATCCTCTGTGCTTTGCACTTGACAGCAACCGCCCCCACCCCTCCTGTTTCTCTGCTCTCATTTTAATTTATCTTTTATTTTTTTAAAACATAGAGATGGGGTTGGCCGAGAGCTCTGTTGCCCCGGCTGGAGTGCAGTGGCACACAGTTCACTGTAGCCTCAGCCTCCAGGCTCAAGCGATGCTCCCACCTCAGCTGAGTAGCTGGGACTACAGGCATGCACCACCACACCTGGCTAATTTTTTATTTTTTGTAGAGACGGGGTCTTGCTATGATGCCCAGTTTGGTTTCGAACTTCTGGCATCAAACAATCCCCCACCTCAGCCTCCCAAAGTGCTAGGATTACAGGTATGAGCCACCATGCCCAGCTCCACTGCTTTTATTTTATTTTATTTTATTCATTTTATTTTATTTTATTTTATTTATTATTTATTTTTTTTTTTGAGACGGAGTCTCGCGCTGTCGCCAAGGCTGGAGCTTGCAGTGAGCCGAGATCTCGGCTCACTGCAAGCTCTGCCTCCCGGGTTCCCGCCATTCTCCTGCCTCAGCCTCCCGAGTAGCTGGGACTACAGGCGCCCGCCACCTCGCCCGGCTAGTTTTTTGTATTTTTTAGTAGAGACGGGCGTTTCACTAGTGTTAGCCAGGATGGTCTTGATCATCCTGGCTAACACTTGTGATCCGCCCGTCTCGGCCTCCCAAAGTGCTGGGATTACAGGCTTGAGCCACCGCGCCCGGCCTTCATTTTATTTTTGAGATGGAGTCTCACTCCGTCGCCCAGGCTGGAGTGCAGTGGTGTGATTTCGGCTCACTGCAACCTCCGCCTCCTGTGTTCAAGCGATTCTCCTGCCTCAGCCTCCCAAGTAGCTGGGATTACAGGCACCCGCCACCATGCCTGGCTAATTTTTGTATTTGTTTAGTAGAGACAGGGTTTTGCCATGTTGGCCAAGCTGGTCTCGAACTCCTGACCTCAGATGATCTGCCCACCTCTGCCTCCCAAAGTGCTGGGATTACAGGCATGAGTCACCATGCCCAGCCTGGCTAATTTTTTTTATTTTAGTTTTTTTGGAGCAAAGTTCCCCCCTGTTGCCCAGGCTGGAGTGCAGTGGCACTGTCTTGGCTCACTGCAAGCTCCGCCTCCCGGGTTCACGCCATTCTCCTGCCTCAGCCTCCCGAGTAGCTGGGACTACAGGCGCCCGCCACCTCACCCGGCTACTTTTTTGTACTTTTTAGTAGAGACGGGGTTTCACCAGGTTAGCTAGGATGGTCTCGACCTCCTGACCTCATGATCTGCCCGTCTCAGCCTCCCAAAGTGCTGGGATTACAGGCTTGAGCCACTGCGCCCTGCCGGCTAATTTTTGTATTTTTAGTAGAGACAGGGTTTCATCATGTTGGCCAGGCTGGTCTCGAACTCCTGGGCTCTAGTGATCCTCCCATCTTGGCCTCGTAAAATGCTGGGATGACAGGCGTGAGCCACTGTACCTGGCCCAGATTATTTCTCAATCTTTTCATTTATGGCTTCTGGAGTTTATGTCATAATTTCATAATTTAGAAATGCCTCTTGGGGATTGTTAACACCAATTCTCCTATGGACTTTTGGGGGCTTTTTCCTTCTCCCTTAAAAAATCATTTAAATATTTTATCTATCTGGAATTTATATTAGTGTAATATGTGAGATGTGGATGCAACCTACTTTTTTCCCCCCAGCTGGCCAGTGAGAGTGCTTTTTTGGGATGGGAGTGGGAAGGGAAAGACAGGAAGGTTGGGCAATGAGGAGGACAGTAACTGAAGAAGAGAAGCTTTCAGCTCTGTGTGGTGGCTCTCGCCTGTAATCCCAGCACTGTGGGAGTCTGAGGTGGGCGGAACACCTGAGGTCAGGAGTTCGAGACCAGCCTGGCCAACATAGCACAACCCCGTCTCTACTAAAAATACAAAAATTAGCCAGTTGTGGTGGTGCGCACCTGTGATCCCAGCTACTCAGGAGGCTGAGGCAGGAGAATTGCTTGAAGCCCGGAGGTGGACGCTGCAGTGAGCCTAGATCTCACCACTACACTCCAGCCTAGGTGACAGAGTGAGAGACCCTGTCACCAAAAAAAAAAAAAAAAAAAAAAAAGAAGCTTCCTTGCCAGTGGGTATAGCAGAAACCAGAAGTGTCATAAATAGTCAGGAACCTGGCTAGGTGCAGTGGCTCACACCTGTAATCCCAGCACTTTGGGAGGCCAAGGCAGATGGATCACCTGAGGTCAGGAGTTCAAGACCAGCCTGGCCAACATGGTGAAACCCCGTCTCTATTAGAAATACAAAAATTAGCCAGGTGTGGTGGCACGAGTCTGTAATCCCAGCTACTCAGGCGGCTGAGGCAGGAGAATCGCTTGAACTCAGGAGGCGGAGGTTGCAGTGAGCTGAGATGGTGCCACTGAACTGCAGCCTGGGTGACACAGTGAGACTCCTTCCCCCGCAAAAAAGTCAGGAAGTTGCTGAGATCATCCAGGTGAACGGTGAACCCACGTGGCCCCAGCTGGAACAAGGACAGCAGAAAAGATGACAAGAGGAGGTTCTGGAGATAGAATCCATAGGACCTGGTTATGGGTTCAATGGGAAAAGGCGAAAGAGGGAAAATGCCTGTTTCCTGATGTTTCCTTAGTAATGCTATAATATTATTAGCAGACAGAGTTTCAGTGTTTTTGGAGTTCTGGTTTCACAAAAACGCAGGGGGCATGGAGTCAGAGTCCAAATTTGAAGCCTCACTGGGACATCCAGAGGTGTCCAACAGGGTGTTGAAAAGATGGCACAGAGTATCAGATATCTGGGTGATGAATTTCTCCCCTGCTCTCTCGTGGGGTGAGTGTGGAGTTACCTATTCAGTCCCTTACTTGGACAGGTATTGTGCCCCACCCTGAGGACTACCGCATTCATCCAACCTGTTGGAGGGGCGGTTCCTGGACATAGGAAACCTGGCACCTGGGCCACGGTAATAATCTCTTTATGTAGGATTTTGCTATTTTCACAATATTGTAAAGATGAAGAGTGGATGGGAATGGTGGCTCACACCTGTAATTCCTACACTTTGGGAGGCTGAGGCAAGGGATCCCTTGAGGCCAGGAGTTCAAAACCAGCCTGGGCAACATAGCGAGACCCTGTCTCTACAAAAAATTAAAAAATTAGGCTGGATACAGTGCTCACACCTGTAATCTCAGCACTTTGGGAGGCCAAGGTGGGAGGACTGCTTGAGGCTAGGAGTTTGAGACCAGCCTAGGAAACATGGCAAAACACCATCTCTACAAAAAAATTTCAATCAACTTTCTTTAAAATGAAAAATAAAAATACAAAAATTTGCCAGGTGTGGTGGCGCATGCCTGTAATTCCAGCTACTAGGGAGGCTGAGGCAGGAGGATCATCTGAGCCCAGGAGGTCGAGGCTGCATTCCAGCCTCAGTGACAAAGGGAGACCCCATCTCAAAAAATAAATAATATATATGCTATATAATATATATTATTTATATAATATATAAATATAACAAATATAACATTTATATTATATATTATGTAATATTTGTATATTATATTTATATATTCTTTTATATATATTACACTCTGTTGCCCAGGCTGGAGTGCCGTGATGCGAACTGGGCTCACTGCAACCTCTGCCTCCCGGGTTCAAGCGAGTATCCTGCCTCAGCCTCCTGAGTAGCTGGGATTACAGGCACCCACCACCATGTCCGGCTAATCTTTGTATTTTTAGTAGAGACAGTGTTTTGCCATGTTGGTCAGGCTGGTCTCGAACTCCTGACCTCAGGTGATCCTCCCACTTCGGCCTACCAAAGTGCTGGGATTACAGGTGTGAGCTACCGCGCCTCGCCTATTTTTAAAAGATGGAGAAGGGACTCTGAGAAGTGAGTTGCACAGTGTCGCAAAAGGAATTCACAGCACACCTAGTAATAATAGTAGTAGTAGTAATAATAACGATGGCGATGAGAACACTTACTAACGCCCTGCTCTAAATCCTTTAGGAACAAAGGTTATACCATTCAATCTTCATTACCCTGTAACGTAGAAACCATAGCAGGAGGCAGAGGTGGGCTTCATTCCCCGACCAAGGCTGCCAGACTTTTCAAACCCCAGAAGCTCTCTGTATCCCTCAACTCCTCCTCCATCCAGGGCTTGCCTCCTGCTTGGTCACTTCCCAAGCCCAACAGGCCAGCCTTCGAATGCGAGCCCTAGGCAGCCTGTGGGGGCCTCTCGCCTGTAATCGCAGGACTTTGAGAGGCCGAGGAGGGAGGATCGCTTGAGACCAGTTTGAGACCAGCCTGGGTATCATAGCGAGACCGCATCTCTGCAAAAATAAAATAAAATAAAATTAGCTAGGTGTGGTGGCGCGCCTGTAGTTCCAGCTCCTGGGAGGCTGAAGTGGGAGAATCGCCTGAGCCCAGGAGTTGAAGGCTGCAGTGAGCTGTGACTGCACCACTGCACTCCAGCCTGGGCGACAGAGCGAGACCCTGTCTCTAAAAACAAACGAGTGCCCTCCGCCGTCAGGCTGGGAGGGAACCCAGGGAGACGACTCGGGCCTGAAGCCTCGCCAATTTCAGGTGAGGAAACAGGGCCGTGGAGGAGACAATGTGGCGATCACGAGCTAGCGGCGGCCCGAAGGAGGAGGCTAGACCTGAGGGCGCACAGCCACGGTTCTGCGGTGACCCCCGGGAGGGTGGGCAGCCGGCCCGGTGAACTGCAGGGTCGGAGCTGTAGAAGCCGCAGCCGCTGTCGCCAGGCGACTCCGCCACCCCTGGAACAACTCACTTTCATTTCTCCGCGGGACGACCCTGCGGAGCCGCGAGGGGGCGTGGCGGGGCCGTACCAAGAGCGCGGATTTGCAGGGGGAAGCGCGGGGCTCCGGGAATGCGCGCGCGGCTCGAGTGGGCGGGGCGGCGGCCCAGTGGCCACGCCCTCACCCCCGCGGCCGGCGCGGGCGGTGGTAGCGCCTCAGTGGTGAGGGCCTGCGTCCTGCCCAGGTGCCCCAGAGAGCAGCCGGGCCGCCCGCGGTGAGTGCTAGCTTTCGCGGCGATAGCGGGGTGAGTGAGGTCGGGCCCCGGGACTTGGGGTTTGCCGGGCGCCTCAGTTCGCCGCGGCCGCCTGACTCTCCCCTTCGGGGTGGGCCCTCGGGCCGGGGCGCTGCGCGTCTCGCCCGACGCTCGGGCGGAAGGCATGGCTCCCACCCCGGCCCTCCTCCGCGTCGCCCTTTCCCTAGAGCTGACCTCCCGTGGCGGCCTGAGGGTCGACTTTTCCACAGCCTGGGCCGAGAGAGCCCGGCAGGCCCTCGGCTGAGGGTCGGGGCTCGGTATCTCAGGGCTCGGGGTCCAGTCCCCGCGCCACCGCCCCCCCCGGGCTAAGCCACTTTAACTCTCCGAGCCTCAGTTTCCCCATCTGTACGATGGGCCTCGGGAGGCAGCGAATTCTGGGGTACTTAACGTGAGAGGCGCTCGATGCATGCTAATGGGACCCAAATCTGACCCTGCAGCATCAGGTGGGCTGAGTGGAGGGATCACGAGAGCCCCCCAGTCCGGCCTGCATCCCTGAGGGCAGTGCCCCTCGCAGGCAGGTGTCTTGGCGGCCCCCACAACACAGGTACTCTGCTCTCCTGGGGGAGCCGGGACACCCTTAGCTCGGGAGAGCAATTGGGTAAGAGTTCAAGGTCTCTTGGGCGCCAGGGGGAGGAGAGTGGAGGTTTCGGTGAGCTTGACCTCGACTTTCTGCGTATTGTTTTTCAAAGCGAGTTACCCTTGTGTAAACTGGTGACCAGTAATAAGGAGTTTGGGGCTGTTTCAATGAAAGTGGCTGTCTCCTCTCTTAAACCCTTAAAGCTGCAGCCTTGCCTTCCCTCTGAGCTTGGCCAAGCTGGAGAGTGATGCCAGCACAAAGGGAGACAGGACTGGACTGGGTGGCCCTGGCTTGGCTTTGATTCTTGGCGCAATAGCAAGATACCTCCTGGAGCCTCTGTTTCCTGATCAGTGGGTCGGGTAGTAAGACAGCCACCCTGCTCTCCCCACAGGGTTAAGATTCTGAGGATCAAGACAGGGTCCTAGAGAGTGGCATCGAGAACTTTAATCCTCCTTGTAAGCAGAACGTTTATGGAACCCTCTGGAATCCAGTATCCCCCACCGTTGTTCACTGCTGTAATTCCTCAGGCCTTGTTTTATGGAGAAGGCATTGATTCATTAACCGTTTGCAAGTTCTACCTATGGAAATCCCTTCTGAGTGGTTATGGGGTTGGCTTGGTCAGGAGAATAGTTCCAAAGGCCCAGTTAGTAAACCAGGGAACCCAGAAAGGTCCACTTCCTTTTTTTTGGGAGGAGGACTGTCTTAGGAGTTCTTATTTTCCTTTTAAGAGAGTGGTTTTTGAGCTACTTGTGCCCTTCATACCATCTAATGTTGGAAACTGTTTCGCTGAGCAGATAGCTTATTATAAAAAGTATTTGTACAACATCTGCATTTCAGACAATGGGATGCTAGCTGCCAGTTGTGTGGTGGTGTGGAAACTTAGGAGTGGTCTTAATTTTCCAAAATTCTTCTGGTCTAGCACTTGAAAAAAATAATAGGTAGATTTGAAACGCAACAACCCAGGGATATTCCTGAAAACCGCAGCATTGACTACAGCCAATGAAAATCAGGTGTGGATCATCCTGGGTAGTAGGAGTTTGCAAATGCCACAGAGGGTGTTTGCTGCCTGACAAACCTGAATTTTAGGACCTGCTGTTGGTTGACTCTGAGCTGATCCACCCTTAACCTCTTGAAAATTAGGATCTGTGTTAGGTAAGTCTGTGCATAGTTGGGAGACAGGCCAATTGACATCAAAACTGCTTGGCAAATCCAGAACGTTTACTCATGAAGTCCATGAACACTTCAAGTTAAAAATAATTTAACTCTTAAGGAACTTTTTTTTTTTTTTCTGAGACAGGTCTCACTCTGTCGTGCAGGCTGGAGTGCAGTGGCGGAATCATAGCTCACTGCAGCCTCAACCTCCAGGATTCAAGGAATCCTTCCTCCTCAGCCTCCCAAGTAGCTGGGAGTACAGGCACGCACCACCACACCCAGTTAATTTTTAAAATGTTTTTGTAGAGATTTGGTTTTGCCATGTTGCCCAGGCTGGTCTCGAATTCCTGGGTTCAAGTGGTCCTCCTGCTTTGACCTCTTAAAGTGCTGAGATTACAGGTGTGAGCCACCGTGCCTGGCTTTCTTACTACTTTCTTTCTTTTTTTTTTTTTTTTTTTCTGATGGAAGCTCATGAACTTATAGGACCTTTCATGGTTCCAGAGAGACTGGCCACCCCTACAAGAGCCTCAGCGTCCTTGTGCTTTAGGGAGGAGCCAGAGAAACAGAGGTCAAGCTCTGGCACTAGCACTGTGTGTGGCCTCAGCTGAGCGTGTTGGGATTTAACTTTTTATTATATGTCAGACTCACTTAAAAATTAAAGTTAGAAAAAGGTGAAATGGAGAAATGACAATTTTCTTTTTATTTTTTTTGAAATGGAGTCTCACTCTGTCGCCCAGGCTGGAGCGCAGTGGGCTCACTGCAGCCTCTGCCTCCTGGGTTCAAGCAATTCTCCTGGCTTGAATTCTGCCTCAACCTCCGGAGTAGCTGGAATTACAGGTACCCACCACCTGGCCAAAGATTTTGTGCTCATTAGCACACAGTCTCCCAGGTGGCTACAGTCTTAAAAGACTTTAAAATGCCAATTCTAGGCTGGGAACAGTGGCTCACGCCTGTAATCCCAGCACTTTGGGAGGCCGAGGCGGGCAGATCACTTGAGGTCAGGAGTTCGAGACTAGCCTGGCCAACATGGTGAAACCCCGTCTCTACTAAAAATACAAAAATTAGCCGGGTGTGATGGTGTGCACCTGTAATCCCAACTACTCAGGAGGCTGAGGCAGGAGAATCACTTGAACTCGGGAGGCGGAGGTTGCAGTGAGCCAAGATCATGCCACTGCACTCTAGCCTGGGTGACAGAATGAGACTCTGTTTCAACTCCCTCCCCCCTCAAAAAAAAACAACTTGTTTTGCTGTGCAGTTTTGTCACCTGGCATTGGGCAGAAATTTGGACCTGCCAGGCAGGTGGGAGAAGAGTCAGAGGTCACTTACCTGCTTGCACAGGCCGCTGATCTGTACCAAACCTTAGTTTCTTCATTAGTAAAGTCAGAGAAACAATCCCCACTCCACCTGCCTCTGGAACAGCTGAGAACATGTTCCCTTTCAACAGTGGGTCCTTCCTCCTCTTCTTGGCACTGTTTGGATCCCTGTAGCATGACACACAAAAAAGCACACATTCAGCCTTAGGATATATGTAGGTTCTGGTTCGGGCACTTGAGAACTCACAGGGAGGGAAGCAAGCGTACAATTCGACAAGAATGGCACGGTGTGTTGCATTCATTCTCAAGATGATGGGGTGAGGCTTTTATTAGTGCTGAGCCTGCTGTTTGTTTCCACAGCAGGGCTCCAGGGAAGAGGTGATGTTTGAGTCGGGTCTCGGAGGATTGCTAGGAGTTCTCTGAGCCCACCCAGGCACACCAGCTCTGGGGGCGTGTAGGGTGTAGGTTGCATGAGGCTGAGGTCGCGTGGTAGCACTTGTCTGAAATGGTCTTAGGAACCATGTGAAGAGATGGGGAGGCGTTTTAAAAGGTCAGGGCTATGTGACTAGCTCGAAACAGTGGTTTTTTTTCTTTCAGACAGAGTCTCACTCTGTCACCCAGGCTGGAGTGCAGTGGTGCGATCTTGGCTCACTGCAACCTCTGCTTCCTGAGTTCAAGCAATTCTCGTGCCTCAGCCTCCCGAGTAGCTGGGACTACAGGTGTGCACCACCACGCCCGGCTCAGGAACAGTGTTCTCTTGACTGAATATTCTCTTACTGCCTAAAATCCTCTCTGGGTGAATGAACAACCATTTGGGAAATTTTTACCGTGCCTAAATTTGTAATTGTACTGTTTTAGAGCTCTACATCTTAAAAGACTTTCCTCCCCAAGCGAGACGTTTACGTCAGTTGTATTCTTGTTGGGATTAGTTTGCACACACCTGTCTGCGTCTCTGTGTGTGTGTGTGTATGCATGAGAGAGGGAGAGGAGATGGTGAAATTCCATGGGGCAAACCATGGTTCTTTGCGGATTGGTGGCTCCAGTTGGTTGGGTTCACTGGAGCCACATTCATCAGTTTGTTTCTTTCTTTGCTTTTCTCTCTATTTATTTATTTATTGTTATTTGTAGAAGTGGGGTCTGGCTATGTTGCCCAGGCTGGTCTCGAACTCCTGGCCTCAAGTGAGCCTCCTGTCTCAGCCTCCCAAAAAGCTGGGATTACAGGCATACGCCACCATGCCCAGCCCAGTAACTGTTAATTCTGAATGCTGGGCGGTGTGGCAACTCAGTTGATGCTTAGATGTGTTGTGAACAGAGCCCCGGGAAACCTGATCCTTCTGGTGGCTTGTGCAGCAAACTGTTGATGTGGGAAGCTTATTTATTTCACTTGTAAAGAGGTGACTTGGATAGGGGGATATCTAAGAACTGTCCTTTAATTGGAGTGCTGGAGGGTGTGGCATTCGGACCTCCTTTGTACAGCATCTGTACATAGCTGAGAGAATTGTACACATAGTTTCCCGAAATGCGTCAGTTTCAAGGCTAACCTAGAATATGTTTGTGGCCAATCTGTGGACTCTTCTCCAAGAGTTGAATTCTGTTTTTTGGTTTTTTTTCTTGAGACAGAGTCTCACTCTTTCACCCAGGCTGGAGTGCAGTGGTGTGATCTTGGCTCACTGCACCCTCTGCCTCCCAGGTGCAAGCAATTCTGCCTCAGCCTCCCAAGTAGCTGGGATTATAGGCGCGTGCCACCACATCCGGCGAATTTTTTTTTTTTTTGTATTTTTAGTAGAGATGAGGTTTCACTGTGTTGGCCAGGCTGGTTTCAAACTCCTGATCTCAAGTGATCCACCCGCCTCAGCCTCCCAAAGTGCTAGGATTACCAGGCGTGAGTCAGTGTGTCCAGCATAAGAATTGAATTCTTTGGGAGACATCTGGTAGGAGAATAGAAGGGGAAAAGTTGCCTTTTGTCTACTTGGATGTAGTAACAAGTAGGAAGATGGGGCGCCGTGGGGCGTGTCCTCTAACTTGGAACAGATGTAATTTATTTCTAGGTGAAAGTTAGGACCAGTGCTTAGTCATTCTATTTATCTACCCTTGTTTTATCTTCGGTACTTTTTCCTACAGCCCTGTTTCTGAGCTCAGCATCACATCACCTCTGTGGTGTTGATGCCAGTGTTCTTAGAGCACTGTGTCCTAGTGATACTTCGATCTTTGTGGGCATGCATCATCAGTGAGTTGGGTAGGTCGGGTCTGTACAAAGGTTTGCAGGGTTGGTTAGGAACATGTGAACTACGATCACCTTTCTGAACTCATGTGTAATGACCGTAGGTCACCTGGGGTGAGTTTTCAACACTGCAAACAGGGATGGCAGCTCTTGAATACACAGGAGAGTGTATTAACCAGTGGTGCCCGGGATCATTCAGAGTGCTGTTTGGCTGGTACACAGTCCAGGCATCAGAATATGTTCCAGCAGGTATTTGTGGTCTTGTGAAGAAAAGCCACTGTTGGTTTTGGTAAAGGGCTTCAGACCCTTACGAAACCACACAGTCTTCCGTGGACACGCTGGACGCATTCCTTAGATAATGTGATTTGCAAACTCAGGAGTCATTCAGTGTCACAGTGGTGATCAAAAGCTCCCGGCCCATGTCCCCGAAACCTGCACAACAAGAGCGCTGTCTGTCTGTGGCCTCACCGACTTCCTGGACTCTGAAGCTCCAGGGACAAAAGACACCTGTCCCTTTTCCCTTCCTCTCCATTCTGCGTCTCCCACCACCACCAAGTCCTGTAAGTTTTTAGTCTTTGAATCTTTTTTTTTGAGACGGAGTCTCGCTCTGTCACTCGGAGTGAAGTGGCACAATCTCAGCTCACTGCAGTCTCCGCCTCCCAGGTTCCAGCCATTCTCTTGCCTCAGCATCCCGAGTAGCTGGGATTACAGGCACGCGGCCCCGTGTCCAGCTAATTTTTGTATTTTTAGTAGAGACAGGGTTTCACTATGTTGGCCAGGCTGGTCTCGAACTCCTGACCTCAGGCAGTCTGCCTGTCTCGGCCTCCCAAAGTGCTGGGATTACAGGCGTGAGCTACCACGCCTGGCCCTTTGAATCTCTTTCTACTGCTATGGTCTTACTGTAGCCCCTTGTCACTTCCTGCTGCACTGACCCTTAACTGACCCATAATTCTCCCTCTCTTTCCCTCCCCACCACGTCCCAGGATCTGCCCATGGTACCATTGCTAGTTGATCTTGGAACCCTGCTTCTGTCACCCCTCCTTTCTCTTCACCCAGGCTGGAGTGCAGTGGCACGATTTGGCTCACAGTAACCTCCACCTATCAGGTTTAAGTGATTCTCATGCCTCAGCTTCCCGAGTAGCTGGGACTACAGGCATGTGCCACCACACCCAGCTAATTTTTGTATTTTTAGCAGAGACAGGGTTTCACCATGTTGGACAGGCCTTTCTCGAACTCCTGGCCTCAAGTGGTCCACCCTGCTCAGCCTCCCAAAGTGGTGGGATAATAGGCATGAGCCACTGTGCCCGGTCACTGTCACTGTCTTAATGCGTGTTTTCTTCTCCATCTGCTTTCATAAAGGATAAACAGTGACTTAAAGGTGTCTCATTCTCCCCTCCCTAGTGGTAATATGGTTGGACTAGAAGGTGGATTCAGTGAACAGGGAACCTCCCTGTCACTTCTGCAAGTGTAAGCTGGGGGCATAGAACAATGCCAGGCATAAGGTAGGCACTTGGATGAATGGGTGAATGAATAAATATGGCTTCTATCCCCCAAGTTTACTGCTGAGCTTTCTCCTGCATATTGACTGAGCTCAGATGTCAAAATTGGGTCTGATCTGTATCTTTTTTTTCTTTTTTTCTTTTCTTTTTTTTTTTTTTTTTTGAGGCAGAGTCTGTCACTCTGTCGCCCAGGCTGGAGTGCAGGTGCAATCTCGGCTCACTGCAACCTCTGCCTCCTGGGTTCAAGCAATTCTCGTGCCTCAACCTCCTGAGTAGCTGGGATTACAGGTGTGCGCCATCACGCCTGGCTAATGTTTTGTAATTTTTAGTACAGATAGGGTTTCACCATGTATCACCATGTTGCCCAGGCTGGTCTCGAACGCCTGGCCTGAAGCAGTCTGCCCGCCAGGGCCTTCCGAAGTGCTGGGATTACAAGCGTGAGCCACTGCGCCTGGCCTGATCTGTACTTTTGAAGATTATTCCAAGGTACAGTAGGAACTTTTGGTAGGATGTTAGTTTTCCATCCGGGTATAACATTTTGTGTCAATGGTGGGGTTGTGCATGATCAGTAGCTGCAACACTAGAAAGATGGCGAAGCAGGAGCAAAGAAAAACCCCTTTGGCTCCAGAAAAATCTCCTGAAAGAGAGGAAGGCTTATCAAGCCCTCGAAGCCACCCAGTCAAAGCAGGCACTTTTGGCAAAGAAGGAGCAGAGGAAAGGAAAAGGGCTCAGGGTTAAGCGACTGGAATCATTCCTGCCTGATTCCTGGTGGCAGAAACATGACAAGGTGCGTCTCAGACGATTAGAAGTGAAACCTCATGCCTTGGAATCGCCAGATAAACACTCGTTGGCCTTTGTTGTACGCATCGAAAGGATTGATGGCGTGAGTTTACTGGTGCAGAGAACCATTGCAAGACTTCGCCTAAAGAAAATTTTTACTGGTGTCTTTGTAAAAGTCACCCTCCAGAACCTAAAAATGCTGCGTATAGTGGAATCTTTTGTGACCTGGGGACTTCCAAATCTGAAGTCTCTCCGGGAACTTGTTCTGAAACATGGACAAGCCAAGGTCAAGAATAAGACCATCCCTCTGACAACACAGTGATTGAGGAGCACCTGGGAAAGTTTGGTGTCATTTGCTTGGAAGACCTCATTCATGAAATTGCCTTCCCGGAGAAGCATTTCCAGGAGATCTCATGGTTCTTGCGCCCTTTCCACCTCTCAGTAGCCCGTCTTGCTACCAGAAATAGAGTGGGCTTCCTCAAGGAGATGGGCACACCTCCATCTTCTGGGGGTGTGTGCATCAGTCAGCTCATCCGCCAGCTGAACTAGAGGCAGGTGCCAAACTGCAGTAAATTTTTATCAATGAAGTGGAAGCATGTGTTGTTTTTTGGATGGAGGGGCAGGATTTTTATCAAGTATCTTCAGAGAAGATTATTTCCTGCTTTATCTTCAAAAACTGGAAAGGAAAGGTCAAAGGAAAGACAGTGGCTGGACGGGCGCAGTGGCTCACGCCTGTAATCCTAGCACTTTGGGAGGCCGAGGTGGGCAGATCACCTGAGGTCGGGAGTTTGAGATCAGCCTGACCAACATGGTGAAACCCCATCTCTACTAAAAATACAAAAATTAGCCGGGCGTGGTGGTGCATGCCTGTAATCCCAGCTACTCGGGAGGCTGAGGCAGGAGAATTGCTTGAACCCGGGAGGCAGAGGTTGTGGTGAGCCAAGATCGCACCATTGTACTCCAGCCTGGGCAACAAGAGTGAAACTCCATCTCAAAAAAAAAAAAAAAAGAAAGACAATAGCTTACGTTCATGGCAAGCACCTCTCATCACAGTCCAGTTCCAAGGAAAAATTCCAGGATTTTCTACATTGGCTGCTGCCTCATCTGAAATCACATTTCATGGAAGAAGGAGTCCTGCTTTGTTACATCTTCTATTCTAGGGTTTAATGTTGGTAAATGAGTAACTCTATCATTTGTACAAGGCTCCCTAAGATTCCTGCAGCAGTTGACCAAGCCCAGGGACAGAATTGAATCCAGAGATTCCTGGGGCCTTGAAGAAGACTTGAAATACACATAGGAAGAAAGGCACAAAAATAAATATTCACTTGTCTCTGAAAAAAAAAATTGTGTCTCAAGTTCCTTCTGTAGTTGATAATTTATTCAGTAATAATTTTATAATTGAAGAATATTCTGACTCTTTCTGAATCCGTCTAGATCAGTTACCTGGATGCTGAAGACTTGAATAAATTTGTTTATTTTAAAAATTCTAGGGCCTGGCGCAGTGGCTCATGCCTATAATCTTAGCACTGTGGGAGGCCGAGGTGGACAGATCACTTAAACCAAGGAATTCAAGACCAACCTGGGCCGTGTGGCAAAACACCATCTCTGTTTAAAAATTAGTGTTTTTAAACATCAGTGTTTAAAAACTAGCAGGGTGTGGTGGCATGCGCCTGTCGTTCCAGCTACTTGGGAGGCTGAGATGGGAGGATCACCTGAGCCCAGGGAGGTCGAGGCTGCAGTGAGCCATCATCAGACCATTGCACTCCAGCCTGGGTGATAGAGTGAGACCGCATCTCAAAATATACAATAATAAACAAAAAATAGAAAATTCTCAAAATAAATGAATAATAGAAAATTCTAGTGAAAATAAAAGGGGTTGAGTATAACCGTTGAGTGTCTGCGCTGGGTGTTTCTGTCTCATGTAACCAACATAGCACTGTGAGGATGGTCATCCCAGAGACAGGCTATGGTAAATCGTGTGCCCAGGATCCCAGAGTGCGTAGGTGGCATATCTGGGTTTTGAACCACGGTCTGTCGGCGTTTCGTAGCTCAGCTGCATTGTGAGTTTGTTGAATTTCAAGTTCCATGCTTTCCCCAACCAAATCAAAAACCGGAGAGGGAACTGAAAGTTGAGAGCCTAGTAATTGAGAGAAGGACTCTAGGAGGTGATGGTATCAAAAAGCCGTCCCGGGAAGCTCTTGTAATTGAGCACACAACTCCGCCCAGAGCTTCCTAGATGCCAGGGCAAAGAAGGATGGGATTATATAGCAAACATTATCGGAAAAAGGAAGCTGATCAGTTTCTCGTTAGTATTTTTCAGCTGGGTGCGATGATCCATGTCTGAAGTCCCAGCACTTTGGGAGGCTGAGGCAGGAGGATCACTTGTGGCCAGGAGTTTGACACCAGCCTGGGCAACAGAGACAGAACCTGTCTCTTCAACAAGAAAATTTAAAAAATTAGCCAGGCATGGTGGTAGGCGCTTGTAATCCCAGCTACTCAAGAGGCTGAAGCAGGACGATCACTTGAGCCTGAGAGTTCAAGGCTGTAGTAAGCTATGATTGCACCACTGCACTGCAGCCTGGATGATGGAGCAAGACCCCATCTTTAAAATTGTTTTTTAAAAAGTGCTTTTCCCTGGGCCTTTACACAAGGATCATTGAATAAAGCAATGGGCAGCAGCCCCTGTACTCAGCAAGTGTTTGTAGAGCGCCATATATATGCCAAGCTCTCTTCGAGGTGCCAGGACTACTGTTGTGTGTGGAAAAGACCAGCAAGATGAAGCATGATGTTGCCCTAGGCCAGGGTGGAGGCGCAGTTTTCAAGAACAGGAGTGTTCCCACAGGTGACCCTTTCTGGGTCCCATCTAGATAAGAGGCTGAGAGGTTCAGGCTCAGTTGTAAATTCTGTAAGGGCATTTATTTGGGAGGTGTGAGCAAGAGAATAGAATCAGAGTGATTACTTTAACAGGCGGGAGTGAAGCTTGAGAATCTGGCAGAGCGAGGAGCGATTTTGTGCCAGAGTGAGAGGCAGCCAGTCCAAAGTGAAGGTTCTGAATCTCTTAGTACCTCCCACGTGCAGTGTCCTGCTTTTTTTCTTTTTCTTTCTTTTTTTTTGTTTTTAATGCAGGACACTTGCTCTGTCACCCAGGATCATTAATCACTGCAATCTCAAACTCCTTAAGCCCTTCCGGGTAGCTCGGACTACAGGCATATGCCACCATGCTTGACTAGTCTTTCTTTTTCCTTCCCCTTTCCCTTCCCCTTTCCTCAGAGATGGGGTCTTGCTGTGTTGCCCAGGCCGATCTCAAACTCCTGGGCTCAAATGATCCTCCTGTTGACCTCCCAAAGTGCTGGAATTACAGGCATTAGCCACTGTACCTGGGCCCCTGCCATTTTTTCCTGTGACATTTGAAAGGGTTTCTTGCCCTTTAGTAGGTGATTTCAGGCAGGGCCAAGAGGCCTTAGAAAGCAGCACGGCTCTGTTCCCATGCTTCTTCCGGGCGGAAGGGCCAGTGTGCCGTGCCATGGAGGGCGAAGCATTGACTCTAGTCTGGGAGATTCTGTTCATTCAGTCATTCAGCAAACAAATACTGAGTGCCGACCTGGCGTGGTGGCTCACGCCTCTAATCCCTGCACTTTGGGAGACCGAGACAGGCAGATCACCTGAGGTCGGGAGTTTGAGACCAGCCTGACCAACATGGAGAAACTGGTTTCTACGAAAAATACAAAATTAGCCGGGCGTGGTGATGCATGCCTGCAATCCCAGCTACTCAGGAGGCTGAGGCAGGAGAATCGCTTGAACCGGGGGGCAGAGGTTGCGGTGAGCTGAGGTTGCGCCGTTGCATTCCATCCGGCCTGGGCAACAAGAACGAAAGTCCGTCTCAAAAAAAAAAAACCAGCAGCAAATATTGAGTGCCCATGTTATGCCAAGTCTGATGAGCACCAGGGTTACAGGGATGCAGAATAGCTCCACCCAGACATGAGACCAATCCCGTGTCCTTCTGCAGGGCTTATGTCATCTTGGGCAATGCTGTCCTCCGATGATGTGGCCAGGATGTCAGCTGCAAAATGAACCCCAAGTCATCCAGTGAGGCTGCGTCTACCTGTAACTTCGCCGTGTCCTAAAAAGGTCTTGAAGGGCAGACAGATGGTTGATAGAATAGCTCTGGAGACCGTTGCCCTGGGTTTGAATCCTGGTTCCACCATTTGTTGATTCCCTAATGTTGGACAAGGAATTTTAACCTTTGTGATAATTACAGCTCCTGTACATCAGAGCAGTGTTGTAAGGATGAAATGAAGTAGCAGACTGTCTATTGTAAGTGCTTACCACATGCTGTTTGTTATTACATGTACATTACATTATAAGAGGGGAAAGTATTCTGTTAGACAACTTACTCTGTTCATTAGTTAAAAACAAGTCAGGGCGGGGCTTGGTGGCTCACACCTGTAATCGCAGCACTTTGGGAGATTGAGATGGGCTAATGGCTTGAGCCCGGGAGTTCGAGACCAACCTGGGCAACATGGTGAAACCCCATATCTTTTTTTTTTTTTTTTTTTTTTTTTAAGACAGAGTCTCGCTCTGTCGCCCAGGCTGGAGTACAGTGGCGTGATCTCGGCTCACTGCAAGCTCTGCCTCCTGGGTTCATGCTATTCTCCTGCCTCAGCCTCCCGAGTAGCTGGGACTACAGGCGCCCGCCACCATGCCCGGCTAATTGTTTGTGTTTTTAGTAGAGACAGGGTTTCACCGTGTTAGCCAGGACGGTCTCCATCTCCTGACCACGTGATCTGCCTGCCTTGGCCTCCCAAAGTGCTGGGATTACAGGCGTGAGCCACCGCACCCGGCCGAAACCCCATCTCTTATAAAAAATACAAAAAATTCACGGGGCTTGGTGGTGGGTGCCTGTAGTCCCAGCAATGCAGGAGACTGGGCTGTGATCACGCCACTGTACAGCAGCCTGGCTGACAGAGTGAGACCCTGTCTCAAAAAAAAAACCCAAAAAACGAAAACCAGTTCAGGAGTGGGGAGTGACTGCTGATGAGTGTGGGATTTCTTTTTGGGGGTATGAAGATGCTCTGGAATCTGGTAGTGGTGATGCTTGCACAGTGGGTGAATATAGTGAAAACCACTGAATTTTACACTTTAAAATGATGAATTTTATGGTGTGTGAATTCTGTCTCAGTTCTTTTTTGTTTGTTTGTTTGTTTGTTTGTTTGTTTTTTGAGACTGACTCTCACTCCGTGGTCCAGGCTGGAGTGCAGTGGCCCAATCTTATCCCACTGCAACCTCTGCCTCCCAGGTTCCAGTGATTCTCTTGCTTCAGCCGTCTGAGTAGCTGGGATTACAGGCACCCACCACCACGCCCAGCTAATTTTTGTATTTTTGGTAGAGACGGGGTTTCACCATGTTGGCCAGACTGGTCTCAAACTCCTGACCTCAAGTGATCCTGCCTGCCTCGGCCTGAGGCATGAGCCACTGCTCCCAGTCTCTATCTCAGGTTTCTTTCTTTTCTTTTCTTTCTTTCTTTTCTTTTCTTTTCTTTTTTTTTTTTTTTTTTTTGAGACAGAGTCTTGCTCTGTTACCCAGGCTGGAGTACAATGGCACAATCTCTACTTACCACAACCTCCACCTCCTGGGTTCAAGCGATTCTCCTGCCTCAGCCTCCCGACTAGCTGGGATTACAGGCACGCACCACCATGCCCGGCTAATTTTTGTATTTTTAGTAGAGATAGGGTTTCACTATGTTGGCCGGGCTGGTCTTGAACTCCTGACTTTGTGATCCACCTGCCTCAGCCTCCCAAAGTACTGGGATTACAGGTGTGAGCCACCGTGCCCGGCTTCTACCTCAGTTTTTAAAAATCAGGTTTATAGGTCATAAGTTCTTGAGCAACTAGATTCCCACCAGTTGTGCTACCCGTTCCCTGTCACCTTGAGCTAGTCCTGGACACCTGCAGCAGCCATACCTTCACTGTGTTTCTGGGCTCCCACACATTTCTAAGCCCTCTTGAAGTTAACTTCGGGTAATGGTCTGTGAGAGGAAGTGATGTATGTCACTTCTGGATGGAAGCATTTAAGAGCCAGGGCCGGGCCTTCCAACAATCTTCTTCCCATCAGGATGGCCCCGGAAGTTGTACATTGAGATGGTGGAATGACAAGAGAAAAAGCTAC
This sequence comes from Papio anubis, assembly GCF_008728515.1. Lineage (NCBI taxonomy): Eukaryota > Metazoa > Chordata > Mammalia > Primates > Cercopithecidae > Papio > Papio anubis. The sequence continues at coordinate 137,011,934 of NC_044979.1, read as the reverse complement.
TTGAACCACGGAGTCACCTTATGGAGGCCAGGGGCCTGGTGGAGTCACCCTGCCCACACTAGACGTTGCTTAGAGTTCAACGTGAAGCCATGCAATGTGGGTCACTGCTCAGGAGGACTTTCCCTGTAGCCTCTCATGCAGGTGTACTATGTGATGTGGTGGGTCTCTTTTCTAACAGGAAGCCCCAGCAGGTGCAGCAGGGCCGTGGTTCTCCCAACCCAAGCACATCTTCACAGCTCGCTGCAGTCAAGTACGCAGCTCTCTTGGTGGTGTCTGACAAATGGAGCGTGAAGCCCTCAGTCCAAAGCAGCATCTTGGGTAACCTAGTGTACCTGTCTCGAGCAGCAGGCACGGTGCAATGTCAGGCCAGCACCAAAGGATTTTGTCTTCCTTGTAAGACAACATGGGGCAATAGAAAGCTGTATGGGAAATCTTGTAAATGGTATAATAATTATAATGCGTTTACAGACACTGCATGACAGTCCTTTGTCACCGTAGCGATGGGATCTAATTATTACTGACTCGTTCGTGTTGTGGGTTTTTAGTAACCCTACTACCCACATTCTAGAATTTAAACACATGCTATGAATATCCAATCGCAGGTCACAGAGATGACCTAGAGCTGGTGCTCAATACACTTTTTTTTTTTTTTTTGAGGCGGTCACCGGCTCTGTAGCAGGCAGGTGCAGTGGCCAGATCTCAGCTCACTGCAAGCTCCGCCTCCAGTTCACATACATTCTCCTGCCTCAACCTCCCGAGTAGCTGGGACTACAGGCGCCCACCACCTCGCCCGGCTATTTTTTGTATTTCTTAGTAGAGATGGGGTTTCACCGTGTTAGCCAGGATGGTCTCGATCTCCTGACCTCGTGATCCGCCCATCTCGGCCTCCCAAAGTGCTGGGATTACAGGCTTGAGCCACCGCGCCCGGCCCACTTTTTTTTTTTTTGAGACCGAGTCTCGCTCTATCTCCCAGGCTGGAGTGCAGTGGCACGATCTCGGCTCAGTGCAACCTCTGCCTCCCGGATTCAAGCGATTTTCCTGCCTCGGCCTCCTGAGTAGCTGGGATTACAGAGCATGCACCACCATGCCCAGCTACTTTTTGTATTTTTAGTTTCACCATGTTGGCCAAGCTGGTCTTGAGCTCCTGACCTCAAGTGATCTTCCCACTTTGTCCTCCCAAAGAACTGGGATAGCAGGTGTGAGCCAACATGCCTGGCCTCAATACACAATTGATTGACACCAGCCTTAAATGCATAGCAATGACCTAACACCAAGGTGAAATGCAAGCAACGCTGGGGAGGGAATGACCAATATGGTGCCCTGTGAGGTCTCAGCCCATGGGCCATCTGGCCTGTCTGTCTCATTAGTACCATTGTTTCCTGTCAGCTTGTGGAAGAGCTGGTTTGAAACTACTTGTTGGACAGAAGGAAGCCACTGACCAAGACCTGTTCTGTGGGTGAAGCTGTCGCCCAGAGCACCCCCCGTGGCTCCCTGGTCCTCTATGCACTAGTAGAAACTCAGTTTTTGCTGAATGGCACAGCCCACTACTAGCTGAATCTGGGGTGGCAGTAGCCAGCATGAGAACCGCCAAGACCATTGTGAGCCAGGAGTTGGGTCACCCCTTCCTTGTCTAGGGTTGCAACAAGAAGTGGCAGAGAGAGTCCCACAAGGTCTCTACATCTCCCTCTGTAAGTTGTGGAAATTTCAGTAATTTGCTTGGTCCTTAGGTCTTTGAATCTGAATCTATAAAATGGATGAAATAATATTTCTCTAAACAGGTTTATCATGTGAATCAAAAGAAATCGTAGAAAGTGCCTAGCCAGGGTGCTTGGCATGTAGTAGGTGCTGAGTGAATGTTGGTTGCATTGCTTGGCTCCTGCTTAGTGATTCTGCAGTAAACACAGTGCTGTGTAGACTAGGCAGACCTTTCTCTCTTCTGCAATTCTGAGTGCTTCTTGTTAAGAACCGAGGGTACTAACCCTTGTTTTAGAGACATTCAGAAACTAGCAAGCGTAGTGGTGTGCGCCTGTAGTCCCAGCTCCTCAGGAGGCTAAGGTGGGAGGAGTACTTGATCCTGGGAGGTAGAGGTTGTGGTGAGCTGTGATTGCACTACTGCACTCCAGCCTAGACAACAGAGCAAGACCCTGTCTAAAAAATAAATAAACAAATAAATAAATGTAAACACGGAAATAGAAAACGTTTATACTGACAGAGGCTCGCTCTGTCGCCCAAGCTGGAATGCAGTGGCACGATCTCAGCTCGCTGCAACCTCCATCTCCCAGGTTCAAGTGGTTCTTATGCCTCAGCCTCCAGAGTAGCTAGGATTACAGGCACGCGCCACCATGCCTGCCTTATTTTGTATTTTTAGTAGAGACAGGGTTTCTCCATGTTGGTCAGGCTGGTCTCAAACTACCAACCTCAGGTGATCCGCCTGCCTCGGCCTCCCAAAGTGCTGGGATTACAGGCATGAGCCACCTTGCCTGGCTCTTATGTATTTATTTTTTAAAGACAGGGTCTTGCTCTGTTACCAGGCTGGAGTGCAGTGTTGGGATCATATCTCACTGTAACCCCCAATTTCTGAGCTCAAGTGATCCCCTCACCTCAGCCTCCTGAGTAGCTGGGACTACAGGTGTGCACCACCACACCTCACTATTTTTTAAATTTTTTGTAGAGATGGGGTTTCACTGTGTTGCCCAGGCTGGTCTCAAACTCCTGGCCTCAATCGATCCTCCTGCCTCAGCCTGCCAATGTGCTGGGATTATAGGCATGAGCCACTGTGCCTGGCCAGCAACAATATTTATAACAGCCCCCAAGAGGAAACAGTCCAAGTATCCATCACCCATTGAATGGATAGACAAAATGTGGTATATCCATACAATGAAATGTTACTCAGGCATGAAGAGGAATGAAGGGCTGATGCATGCTACAACGTGGATGGACCTTGAAGACATTATTCTAAGTGAAAGAAGCCAGTTACAAAGGACCACTTATTGTGTGATTTTATTTATTTATTTATTTTTTAATGTATTTATTTATTTATTTGAGACAGAGTCTCCCTCTGTGCCCAGGCTATAGTGCAGTGGTGCAGTCTTGGCTCACTGCAACCTCCACCTCCAAGGTTCAAGCGAATCTTCTGCCTTAGCCTCCTGAGTAGCTGGGATTACAGGCGCCTGTCATCACACCCAGCTAATTTTTTAATATTTTTGGTAGAGACGGGGTTTCACCACGTGGGACAGGCTGGTCTCGAACTCCTGTCCTCAAGTGAACCTCCCGCCTCGGCCTCCCAGAGTGCTGGGATTACAAGTGTGAGCCACCACGCCCAGCCTGTTTTTCCTTTTAAAGCCGTGACTCTATTTTCCCTTCTGGCCTTGGTGTGTGGCCTCTTCCCCACTCTGTCACCTGCCCTTTTGAGTCCCTTTCCATCAGGAAGCCCTCCTTAACCACTACCAGACTCACCCACACATGAACTGGCTCCCACCATCTGTTTATTTTGGCAAGGAGATAAAGATATGTCTTCCACCAGAGAAGCAGAGGCCACTACTCGATTCAGTTTGCCCTCCCTGCTGGGCACAGGTGTCATGGCCTCCCTTAAGTGCTTATTAATTCCTGTGTTTCAGCTTTCTCTCCTTCCACCCGCTGCTAGGCTTCCGTGCGCACAGTGCTTTGTGGAATTGCTCCTGTCTCTTCAGCTTAGCAGTGTGCCTTGAAGAGGAAGAGCTGCAGAGAAATGTTGAAATAAATTGCTTTTTGAAAAATAATTTGACAGTAAGTCAAGGACCTTAAAAATATTTATTCCCTTTGATTCAGAAATATTTCTAAGACAAATTCAGAAATTCTTTTTTTTGAGACAAATTCTGGCTCTGTCCGCCCAGGCTGGAGTGGAGTGGTGCAGTCTTGGCTCACTGCAACCTCCTCCTCCCAGGTTCAAGTGATTCTCATGGCTCAGCCTCCAGCTAGCTGGACTGCAGGTGTGCACCAACACACCCAGCTAATTGTTGTATTTTTTGTAGAAACAGGGATTTGATGTGTTGCCCAGGCTAGTCTTAAACTCCTGAGCTTAAGCGATTTGCCTGCCTCAGCCTCCCAAAGTCCTGAGACTACAGGCGTGCACCACTGCGCCTGGGCCAGAAATTCTATTTTAAGGAACTTATCAGCGGCTTACAAAGACTTATGTTGAAAATATATCAATCCTGTTTTTCATGACTTTTTTTTTAAACAATTTTAATTTTTTTTTCTGTACTAGAAAATGCACTGTAACTTGACATTGTAATAGTGAAAACATAATGACATTTGAGAATTTATAACAAGAGAAAATGTTCACAATTTAATATATGAAAAGAAGTAGAACAAAATTATGTGTAGTATAACACCAATCATGTTAAAAACATGGCCGGGCACAGTGGCTCACACCTCTAATCCCAGCACTTTGGGAGGCTGAGGCAGGCAGATCACGAGGTCAGGAGTTTGAGACCAGCCTGGCCAACATAGTGAAATCCCATCTCTTCTAAAAATACAAAAATTAGCCAAACATGGTGGCAGGCAACTGTCATCCCAGCTACTCAAGAGGCTGAGGCAGGAGAATCGCTTGAACCTGGGAGGCGGAGGTTGCAGTGAGCTGAGCGAGATGGCACCACTGCACTCCAGCCTGGGCAACAGCGAGACTCCATCTCAAAAAAAAAAAAAAGGTATGTCCTGTAATATACATGTACAAAACTGGTAGAATGAAACCAAATAAGAGTTTGGATTATGTTTTCTTTAATTTTATGTTTTAAAATGTAGCACGTTTTCTTCACTAAACATGCTTTTAATTTTTTTTTTTTTTTTTTTTTTTTTGAGACGGAGTCTCGCTGTGTCTCCCAGGCTGGAGTGCAGTGGCGTGATCTCGGCTCACTGCAAGCTCCGCCTCCCGGGTTCACGCCATTCTCCCGCCTCAGCCTCCCAAGTAGCTGAGACTACAGGCGCCCGCCACCACGCCCGGCTAGTTTTTTGTATTTTTAGTAGAGACGGGGTTTCACCATGTTAGCCAGGATAGTCTCGATCTCCTGACCTCGTGATCCACCCGCCTCGGCCTCCCAAAGTGCTGGGATTACAGGCTTGAGCCACCGCGCCCGGCCTTAAATTTTTTAATTGACAAAGTTGTATATATTTATAGTATACAGCATATTGTTTTGAAGTCTGGTAGAATTGCTCAATTGAGCTAATTAACATATGCATTACCTCACACCTTTTTTTTGTGGTGAGAACACTTAAAATCTACTCTTAGCAGTCTTCAAGAGTACAACACATTGCTACTAACTATAGTCATGTTATACAATAAGTCTCTCTTTGTTTTTTTGGTTGTTTTTTTTTTTGAGCAGAGTTTTGCTCTTGTTGCCCAGGCTGGAGTGCAGTGGCACAATCTCGGCTCACTACAACCTCTGCCTCCCAGGTTCAAGTGATTCTCCTGCCTCAGCCTCTGGAGCAGCCGGGATTACAGGCACGTGCCACCACGCCTGGCTAATTTTTTGTATTTTTAGTAGAGATGGGGGTTTCACCATGTTGGCCAGGCTAGTCTCTTAACTCCTGACCTCAGGTGATCCACCTGCCTTGGCCTCCCAAAGTACTGGGATTACAGGCGTGAGCCACCACACCCAGCCTCAGTAGGTCTTTTGAACTGTATTTAAGTTTAACTTTTTGTTTTGAAATAGTTTCAGATTTGCAGAAAAGTTGCAACAGTGCCAACAATTCTTGAGTGCCCTTTACCCAGATTTCCCCATTGTTAATATTTTACCATATTTGCTTTATTGATGTATGTGTGTGTGTCTTAGATCACTCAGTCTTTATCTTTCATGCCCTTGACAGTTTTGAAAATGTGAGGCCGTGTCTCTGTCAACGTCTCACAGTTTGGTTTGGGTTTGTCTAATGTTCCCTCATAACAAGATGCAGCTTCCACCCTAGGCAACAGAGTGAACAACAACAAAAAAAAGAGGTGACCTGGGTGCTTTTGATACCAATCTACATTCAGATGTGGGAGCAAAGAAATGACTTAAAGTTGAAGTTTATATTTAAAAGGGAAGCAGAGTGTAAGTTTGGAAAATCTGCAGCCTGGCCATGTGACAGAGAAAGAAAAACCTTTTTCAAGAGAATTCAAGCAGGCTGTGGAGCAACCACTTGCTAGAGCGATTTGCAGATTTAAAAAGGAGCCAAGTGCTGATAGCCAAGACTGTGGGATAAAAAAAAAAAGGCCTTGGGCCGGGCGTGGTGGCTCAAGCCTGTAATCCCAGCACTTTGGGAGGCCGAGATGGGCGGATCACGAGGTCAGGAGATCGAGACCATCCTGGCTAACACGGTGAAACCCCGTCTCTACTAAGAAATACAAAAAATAGCCGGGCGAGGTGGCAGCGCCTGTAGTCCCAGCTACTCGGGAGGCTGAGGCCGGAGAATGGCGTGAACCCGGGAGGCGGAGCTTGGAGTGAGCTGAGATCCGGCCACTGCACTCCAGCCTGGGCGACAGCGCCAGACTCCGTCTCAAAAAAAAAAAAAAAAAAAAAAAAAAGGCCTTGAAGGCATTTCAGAGACCTTCCCGGCAGCCCCTCCCATTACAGTTGTAGAGACCTAGGAGGGAAGAATGCTTTGTGGTTCAGGCCCAGGGCCAGGGCCCCGCTGCCCTGCACAGCCTCAGGACACTGCTCCTCACATCCCTGGCCACTCAGCCTCCAGCCTTGGCTCAAAGCGGCCCAGATACAGCTCAGGCTGACCGCGCTAGAGGGTGAAAGCCATAAGCCTTGGTGGCTTCTATGTGATGATGAGCCTGTGGGTGGACAGAGTGCAAGAGTGAAGGAGGCTTGGCAGCCTCCACCTAGATTTCAGAGGATGTGTGGGAAAGCCTGGATACCCAGGCAGAAGCCTGCTGCAGGGGCAGACCCCTTACTGAGAACCTCTGGTAGGGCAGTGTGGAGGAGGAATGTGGGGTTGGAGGCCCCATACAGAGTTCCCACTGGGGCACTGCCTAGTGGAGCTGTAGGAAGGGGGCCACTGTCGTCCAGACCCTGGAATGGTAGATCCATCAGCACCTTGCAACCTGTCCCTGGAAAAGCCACAGGCTGTGAGAGCAGCCTTGGGTTGAACCCTGCAAAGCCACCAGGGCAGAGCTGCCCAGGACCTTGGGAGCCCACCCTTTGCACCAGCACGCCCTGGATGTGAGACATGGAGTCAAAGGAGATTATTTGGGAGCTTTAAGATTAACGACTGTCTGGCAGGTACAGTGACTCACACCTGTAATCCTAGCACTACGGGAGGCCGAGGTGGGAATGCAGTGGCGCTATCTCGGCTCACTGCAACCTCCACTTCCTGGGTTCAAGCGATTCTCCTGCCTCAGCCTCCCAAGCAGCTGGGACTACAGGCACCCACCATCACGCCAAGCTAATTTTTGTATTTTTAGTAGAGACAGGGTTTCATCATGTTGGCCAGGCTGGTCTCGAACTCCTGACCTCAGGTGAGCTGCCCACCTCAGCCTCCCAAAGTGCTGGGATTACAGGCGTGAGCCACTGTGCCTGACTGGCGGAACTGGTTTTTTTTTTTTTTTTTTTTTTTTTGAGACGGAGTCTTGCTCTGTCACCCAGGCTGGAGTGCAGTGGCTGGATCTCAGCGCCCTGCAAGCTCCGCCTCCCGGGTTTACGCCATTCTCCTGCCTCAGCCTCCCGAGTAGCTGGGACTACAGGTGCCTGCCACCTCGCCCGGCTAGTTTTTTGTATTTTTTAGTAGAGACAGGGTTTCACCATGTTAGCCAGGATGGTCTGGATCTCCTGACCTCATGATCCGCCCGTCTCAGCCTCCCAAAGGGAACTGGTTTTTTAATTGAGAGGGTTGGTACTTCTTCCTTCCTGCCTTTGTCCAAGGGCTGCTCGGGGCGTGTGTGTGTGTGTGTGTGTGTGTATGTGTGTGTGTTTCAAAGACAGAGATCTGTATTTAAGTATTAACTCAGGTCGGACACTTGGGATTTTTCACCAGGCATCGTCACCCATCAGCCAGCTCAGATTAATTAACATTAATTTGGTTGGTCTGTTCCCAGGCCCCTGGGGTGCAGGCACTTTCTGTCATTAAGTCTTTGTGACCCAGCCTTGTGTGACACATCTCCCATGATGGGGAGCCACGCCCACAACAGCGCATTCTGTGTTCAGACTCCTTTATTAGAACGTCTTTGCTTTGAGGGGATGTAAACCTCTGTCCTCTGTAACTATTCCTATTTCTGAATGCCAGGCCTCTCCCTTTAGCAGTTTTCTGACCACTTAAAACAGGGATCAAGTGCCTCTGAATCTTCTTTTCTTAGGATTAACCTGTCCAGTTCCTTTACTGTTTCTTTTTCTTTTTCTTTCTTTTTTTTTTTTTTTTTTTTGGAGAGAGGGTCTTTCTCTCCCAGGCTAGAGTGCAGTGGCACAATCATCATGGCTCACTGCGGCCTCTAACTTCTCGGCTCAAGTAATCCTCCTGCCTCAGCCTCCTGAGTAGTAGGGACTACAGGTGCATGCTACCACACTTGGATAATTTTTTTTTTTTTTTGAGATGGGGGTCTCACTTTGTTGCCCAGGCTGGTCTCGAACTTCTGGCCTCAGCAGTTCTCCAGCCTTGGCCTCCCAAAGTGCTGAGATTACAGGCGTGAGCCCCTGTGCCTGGCCTACTGTTTCTCTTGTGACAGGTGTTGGGGACTACTCCCTAGGGCCACTTTCTGACTGTTGCAGTTCGTCTTTGATGTTCAATGTGGAACTCATTTGGAATTCTATTAAAGAATCCTTAGTGTGCATTCCCTTTTGGGGAGGCCATGTTGACTTCGGCCCATCCCATTCTCGTTTCGGTAAAGGAGGAGGGAGTAGCAATGTCCATGCTGTGGGCTTGCTGCCATGGACTTGCTATAGGGATTGTAACACACGCGTGTGTGAGCAGGGGGTGTTGGGGGGACAGCATTCTGATTGCCTCCAGGTGATCTCTTCAGACTGTCGCCCCTGCGCTAGAGGCAGAAGCTGACTTCAGAACTGATCTGCCCAGAATTTGAGAAAAGTAAAGCAAGACCCCTGGCGCTCTCTGTTTCTCTTTTCTATATTTTTATTCAAAATTAATTGAGGCAATCAGCCAGGCATGGTGGCTCATGCCTGTAATCCTAGCACTTGGGAGGCCAAGGCAGGCGGATCACTTGAGGTCAGGAGTTTGACACTAGCTTAGACAACATGGTGAAACCCCGTCTCTACAAAAAATACAAAAATTAGCCAGGCATGTTGGCGGGTACCTGTAATCGCAGCTACTTGGGAGGCTGAGGTGGGAGAATTGCTTGAACCTGGGAGGCGGAGGTTGCAGTGAGCCGAGGTTGTGCCACCACACTCCAGCCTGGGGACAAGAGCCAGACCCTGTCTCAAAAAAAAAAAAAAAGCCCGGGTTTGGTGGCTCACATCTGTAATCCCAGCACTTTGGAAGACTGAGGGAGACAGATCACCTGAGGTCAGGAGTTTGAGACCAGCCTGGCCAGCATGGCAAAACTCTATCTCTACTAAAAATACAAAAATTAGCCAGGCCTGGTGGCAGGCACCTGTTATCCCAGCTACTCTGGAGGCCGAGGCAGGAGAATTGCTTGAACCTGGGAGGCAGAGGCTGCAGTGAGCCGAGATCGTGCCATTGTACTCCAGCCTGGGCAACAAGGGCAAAACTCCATCTAAAAAAAAAAAAAAAAATTGAGGCAAAAGTGGGAATGGTCAAGAGGATGAACCAGCATGAACTCCTATGGAGAGTTTTGTGCCTGTAAATCACCTTGTGCCACCTTTTAATGTTGACACTGGATTATATCCATGCAATGCCCTGGAGCTTAGGGGAACTGTGGACTTACCTCCTTGGCATTCAAGCCAGGGAGCCGAGGCCCCAGAGATGCTGCTAGAAGCAGGCACAGGGAGCTGCAGCTGCAGCATCAGCCCCTGTGGGCCTGGTCAGCTCAATTTGTGCTGAGTCATGCCCGCTGTTCGCCCGCTGTCCCCCCCCACCCCCCAGTCATGCTTGCACATATCTGACTCAGCAGCTGTCTTCCTCTTTCACGTCATTGCATCGGGCGCGTGCTGGTCATGTGTTTCTAAATTAAGTCCTGTTGTGTGGGAAAAAGGCCATCAGCTGGGGGCGTTTGGCCATCTTCAGTGGAGAATGTTCTCCAGGACATCTGGGTCAAGGCCCTGTGACTGCGTTGATATTAGGGGTGCAGGCATCGTTGTACAGTCTTACCTTCCTGTAGCAGCGTTCTGATCACACCACCCCCTTGCCCTGTCCTCACCAGCTTCCCCGGGGCCAAACACCTTAGACTGGTATACAGACCCCTAGGCCCTTACACACTCATCTGGATGTCTCCTTTAAAAGTTTATCTCGGCCGAGTGTGGTGGCTTATACCTGTTATCCCAGCACTTTGGGAGGCCAAGGTGGGAGGATTGCTTGAGCCTAGGAGTTTGAGACCCGCCTGGGCAACTTAGTGAGACCCCATCTCTACAAAAAAATTTTAAAAATCAGCTGGTATGGTGGTGCATGCCTATGGTCCCGGCTACTCAGGAGGCTGAAGCAGGAGGATTGCCTGAGCCCCGGAGTTGCAGGCTGCAGTAAGCTGTGATCACACCACTGCACTCCAGCCTTGGTGACTCCAGCCTGTTCAGTGAATGAATGAACGCTTATCTCTTACTTGCCATCTATGCATCCCCACATATAAACACATCCCATTGCACCACACTTGAGTTACCCCAGACCCCGAGTTTCCCATGTTCTAGGCTCTGGTATACGCTTCCTCTGTCGGTAGCTTCACTCATCCCCCTAATCTGACCAGTGGACCCTGATCATTCGTCACAATCCAGCCCGGATGTTGGCCTCTGGGCGCCCCTTCCTTGACTGTTTCAGACTGTCATGGCTGCTTTTTCCTTCCAGCTCTATTTCCCCTGCACCTGGCCTCCCCATGCAGCCATGACTGCTGGGATAGGTCTGCCCTTTCTCATAGCAGGAGAGCACCTTGGGGCAAGGTTGGCGTGTCCGCTCCTTCCTGAACCAGCACAGTTCCTGGCATGCAACAGGTGCTCCTCAGCTGTTTGCTGCATGCGTGGACATAAGAGTGACAGAGGCATGTCCTTCGACATGACGTTTTTGTACCTGAACATTGTTTAGAGGCTTTTCCAGACTGTAGGCTCTGTGGAATTAGGAGCCTGCCTGCCTCGCCCTCCCTGGCATCCTTAGTGCTTTGGGCCCCACGGGCCAGCGGAGCCCTGGTGCGAGTTCCAGGCCTGCTTTGGTGGGGGTGCTCAGCGCCTTTAGCCACACAGAGCAGTAGCTTGCAAGGCTTTCGGAGCACATCTCCAGCACATCTAAGAATCAGGAAGCAACTCAGTTTCTGGAATGGATTTCACAAAGTCTGTGAATCAGAGGGCCCCACAGGCCCTACTCAATAGCCTTCTTTCATTTATTATTATTATTATTTTAAATACAGAAGATGCTAGTCTTCAAAGAACCTCTTTACTCTTTACTCTTTTTTTTTTTTTTTTTCGAGACAGTCTCATTCTATTGCCCAGGCTGGAGTGCAATGGCATGATCTTGGCTCACTGCAACCTTCACCTCCTAGGTGCAAGTGATTCTCCTGTCTCAGCCTCCAGAGTAGCTAGAATTACAGGGGTGCGCCACCACACTTGGCTAATTTTTGTATTTTAGTAGAGACTGGATTTCACCAATGTTGGCCAGGCTGGTCTCGAGCTCCTGACCTCAAGTGATCCACCCGCCTCGGCCTCCCAAAGTGTTGGGATTACAGGCGCGAGCCACTGCACCAGTTTTTTAAAAAATTTGCTGGGTGAGGTGTTACATACCTGTACTCTCAGCTACTTGGGAGGCTGAGGTGGCAGGATGGCTTGAGGCCAGGAGTATGAGGGTGCAGTGAACTATGATTATGCTACTGCTCTCCACCCCGTGTGACAGAGTGAGACCGTGTCTCTTAAAACAAGCAAACCAAAAAGATGCAGGAACCTAAGATCCTACAGCCTGGGTTCCCTCTGGGTGCAAGCAACTTCTCCTGCCTCTTGAGGCCCTGAGTATGTTGTACAATGACACGATGGCTGAGTAGACTACAAAAGGAACCCTGCAGGGACTTGAGACAACATGGACATGGTTCACATATTCCGGAAGTATTTCTCTAGCTGTGTAGAATTTTAGAGCTGAAGATGATCCTTGATTGGTGACTAGCTCCATATTGCTTTATGGAGAAGAAACCTGAGGCCCGGGAGGTCAAGTAACCTGCCCAGATTCCCACAACCAGAGCCTGTGGCATCTAGACTGCTCAGTCAGTACAGAGCTCCAGTAACTAGGTGCACTTCAGTTATCTGGAGTAGGCGCTAATAACTTATTTCCTGTCAGAGGCCAGGTAATAAATATTTTTTAGGCTTTGCATGCCAAGAAGTAAAATCTAGGATATTATATATAACAAGAGAGGCAACAAGTGTCCACATTTTTTGTTGATGAAATTCAAATAAGGCTGGTTGCAGTGGTTCACACCTGTAATCCCAGCACTTTGGGAGGCCAAGGTGGGAGAATTGCTTGAGCCCAGGTGTTTGAGGCCAGCCTGGGCAACTTAGACCCTGTCTCTGTATTTTAAAATATATATTTTTAAAAGAAATTCAAGTAATAACTAATAACAGTTGAGTGTAAGTTTTTAATACAGGTTTGTTAATAAGAAGAATGGAATGATTTTTGTAGGGATAACAGTTTTGGGCCAGGTGCCAATGGCTCACACCTCTAATCCCAGCACTCTTGGAGACTGAGGTGGGAGAAGCGCTTGAATCCAGGAGTTTGAGACCAGCCTGGGCAACATGGCTAAACCCTGTCTCTACAAAAAAATATTTAAAAATTAGCCGGGCATGGTAGGTAGCGTGCACCTGTAGTCCCAACTACTGTGGAGACTGAGGTGGGAGGATCACTTGAGCCCAGAAAGTTGAGGCTGGAGTGAGCTGTGATTGTGCCACTGCACTGCAGTCTGGGTGACAAAGCAAGACCCAGTCTCAAAAAAACAGAAAACAGAAAACAATTTTGTTTCATTGGGGTTCTCAGTTAGTGTTCCCAAACATCAAAATCTGTTGCAAATACCCACCTGTCAGTGCTCATCTATAATGAGATTGTATAGGTGACATCTTTGAAAATAGCTTTTCACACAAATAGGTACTGCCAAGTTATATTAGGGAGCATAAATTTTGATGGAGCATATTCATCATTGGAAGACAGCATTCATAGGATTTTTTTTAGATTCCCCTCTTGATATTTGCCTTTTTGCATTATTGCATTGCAGATCAGCCACTTCCAATTGAAAGTTAGATGAGAGCTGCTCAGTTGTACGGTTAAATGGATTTTAAATATAGGAATTTCCTTCATACTTAGATCAAGATCTGAAAAATGCTGCTAGGGCTAGAACTGTGGTTTGAGCTCAAAAAAATGTGCAAAGTTTTCTCACTTGTTTTAACCTTGACAGTCTAGGAATTGTATGATGCAGATTGACATTACTTGTGATTAATACAAGGTTAATTTCATTGAAATGACTTTACCACAATATACATTTTGCATATAACTGCTGTTTTGCCTTATAATTTTAGATTGGCCTCATTAAGAAACATCAAGTCTGCAGCAAAAGCCAATTTCCAAAGTCATTTAGTATTTGGTAATAGTGGTTGAGGGCAGTTTTTTCTTTTTTCTTTTTCTTTTTTTTTTGAGATGGAGTCTCGCTCTGTCGCCCAGGCTGGAGTGCAGTGGTGTGATCTCAGCTCATTACAACCTCTGCCTCCCAGTTTCAAGTGATTCTCCTGCCTCAGCCTCCTGAGTAGCTGGGACTACAGGCACGTGACACCACAGCCAGCTAATTTTTTGTATTTTTAGTAGAGATGGGGTTTCACCGTGTTAACCAGGATTGTCTTGATCTCCTCACCTTGTGATCTGCCCGCCTCGGCCTCCCAAAGTGCTGGGATTACAGCACCGTGCCCAGCCCTTTTTTTTTTTTTTTTTTTTTTAAGACTAAGAGGGCAGTACTTTTCAGTTATTCTTGTTCAGAGAAGTTTTAGTATTCACTCTGAGCTCAAAATAGTCACACCAGACTTTACCACTGCTAAGCTGCTGAGCTGCTGTATGGTAGAACAGTTAGGATATTCAGCTTCTATTTTTGACAAAAATCCTTAAGACCAACTTAGGTTAAGTCTGTGAGAGCAAATACTGTTGACATTCCCTTGTTTGATCACATATAATAGATTCAAATTTTTTGCATAGTGTCTGCTGGTGAATAATAGTGAACAACCGTAGGCTCCAACTAAGTCTTTTTCTGCCCCCCACATTCATTATAACACATCTTAGTGGATTCCACCTGAGATGGTACTAAACTTTTCTCAGCTTCTTTGAAAATGCTCTTATTTTTAGTTGTTTCATGCTAATTCTTCAAACTTGGCATTGACTCCCCAAGTAAATAACAACTGAAAAGTATTGGTAATGTCTTGCGATTCATCAAGAGCCAAGGAATTGCATTCTTAAACCCTCTTGGTGGCTTTCCTCTAAATGCTTCCAAGATATGAGCAAATGCTATAGAAATTGCAGGGAAGTCCAAAGGGCTGCGCTTCTCCTGTGGCTCAGTCTTATTTCATACCTGTGACATCTTTTAAGGGAAATTTGCAAGAGGGAGAATTATCAACTTAAAAAAAAATAGCCAAGGAAACCTTGACTCTTCAAGGAAGCAAGGAAAACTACTCTCCTTGGAAGTGACATCAGAGGAGGCTCAGTGCAAGTCAGGACCTCACCACCACTGGGCGGAACCAGGGAACCCCACCCCATGTGTCAGTTCAGACCATCTGGGGAGCAGTAATGAAGTACTCTTCCCTCTCCAAGCTAGGGTTTGTCAGCGGAGGCCCAGGAGGGAGACTGAATCTTGCCTGACAGCAATGAATTGATACCTTCCTTCCCTATCGGCAGGGTGACAGAGAATATTTAATAAAATCAAAAGAGGCTGGGTGCAATGGCTCACACCTATAATCCCAACACTTTGGGAGGCCAAGGTGGGTGGATCACTTGAGGCCAGGAGTTTGAGACCAGCCCCAGCAACATATTGAGACCCTGTCTCTACTAAAAATACAAAAAAAAAAAAAAAAAAAATTAGCCAGGTGTGGTGGCATGCGCCTGTAATCACAGCTACTCTGGTGGCTGAGGCACGAGAATCACTTGAACCTGGGAGGCAGAGGTTGTAATGAGCTGAGATCACGCAATTGCACTCCAACCTGGGCAATAGAGACTCTTGTCTCAAAAATAAAATAAAATTAAAATTAAATAGTCTTAAATAAGATTCAGGATCTTAAAGTACTCAGAATGCCCAGGATACAATAAAATTCAATCACTATACCAAGAACCAAAGAACTCTCAACTTGAATGAGAAAAGACAGTCAACAGACACCAGCATCAAGATGACACAGATGTTGGAATTAAACAACATATAAAGAAGAATGAAACAGATGTCTTAGAACCGAAACATACAATAGCCAAAATAGGAAACTGAATGGATGACTCCGCAGCAAAATGGAGAAGACAGAAGAGAATCCGTGAACTTGAAGTTAGAGTAGTAGTAATTACCTAACCCAAACGACAGAAACTAGACTAAAAACCAAAACAAAACAAATGAACAGAGCCTCAGGATTTTGTGGGACTAATAAAAGATCTAACTTTCATATCACCAAAGTCCCAGGAGAAGAAGAGAAAGAGAGTGAGGCTGAAAAGTTATTTAAAAAATAATGGTGGCCAGGCACAGTGACTCACTCCTATAATCCCAGCACTTTGGGAGACTGAGGCGGGCAGAATCCCAGGAGTTCGATACCAGACTGGGCAATGTGGCAAAACCCTGTCTCTACTAAAAATACAAAAATTAGCCAGGTGTGGTGAGGCACACCTGTAGTCCCACCTACTTGGGAGGCTGAGGCAGGAGGATCCCTTGAGCCCAGGAAGTTGAGGCTGCAGTGAACTGTGATTGTGCTACTACACCTCCAGCCTGGGTGATAGAGCGAGACCTTGTCTCCTTAAAAAAAAATAATAATAAATAAATGAAAAGTTGCTGTATTTTGTAAAAGACATAAATCTACAGATTCAAGAAACAACCTCACAGAGGGTAAACACAAATCTGCACCAACATCTCAGTATGGATAATAAACTTCCTGGGCACTCTGGCTATGGAGCAGTCTGTTTGAGTCCCTCTTGGACACTGCTTTTTAATAGGTCACCTTGGAGAGTGTAGTGTTCCCCGAGCACCTCTCAGTCTCTGGGGGTTGTGCTGTCAGGCAACAGTAGGGTATGGTTCTATGAGGGTTTTCCCTCATCTTGAAGCCACTAAACCTTGGCAGAGGGGTTTGTGAACCCAAATGACCCCGCTCCACCTGCAGGCAGAAGGTGGATGCCAGAGCCTTGTCTAGGTGGCCGTGACGTGACAGTGACAGTCAGCTAAAGGGCTGACTAAATTACATATTTTATTTCTCTTTCCTTCCTTGTTACTGCTTTGATTGGGGTGTCTGACTCATGCCAGTATCAGTGCTGAGTTGGTTGCTCGATCTTGTTTACTGACCAGAAGTTGCAAACAGCAAATGCAAAACTGCGAATACTTCCTGGAAGACAACCTGTTCCAGTGTTGCAAACGGTTGGCCTCAGAGAGCCCTTGTGTTCTTATGTCATTCTCCCTTTCAGAAGCTGGTGAGGCTCCCGCCAGTGCCTCCCAGCCTGTGTGCCCCCTGATTTGTTTGTCCATCTTGCTCGGTGGTGTGCGGGACCGGAGCTGTTGCCCTTGATTGCTACCTTGGCAGGAATCAGTCAGCTACTGAAATTGACAAGGAATTGTGGTCAAGCTGTACATGCATAGTTTTTACCCTTCTCTGTCTGTATGTTGTATTTTATAATAATGAAAACTTATGTAGAGACCTAACTTATAATAAAAGATCAAGTCAGATCTGCTCTATTTAGAGTTGGGGAGATGTGTTTGGCTGGTATTTTGACATGTGCCTTTTTCTGTGCCTAATTTTTTTTTTGAGACAGGATCTCACTCTGTTGCCTAGACTAGAGTGCAGTGGTGTGATTATGGTTCACTGCAACCTCAACCTCCTGGGCTCAAGTGATCCTCCTACCTCAGCCTGCCACATAGCTGGGACTACAGGTGCGCACCATCACACCTGGCTAATTTTTGTATTTTGTGGTAGAACTGGGGTTTTGCCATGTTGCCCAGGTTGGTCTCGAACTGCTGAGCTCAAGCAGTCTGCTCGCCTTGGCCTCCCATAGTGCTGAGATTACAGGCGTGAGCCATCACACCCAGCTCTGTATCTAATTTTACAGATGAGAACATCCAAAGCCTTCTGTTGGTAAGGGGTGTGTCTGGGATCCCAGCCAGCTGGTGTGGCAAGAGCCTGGTCTAGTTCTTGTTTGCTGCTTGGACTGATACTGTCTTTGGCCACATGAGCTCTACCTTGTCCCCTGTTCCTTTTGCTGAAGGTATAAAGAAGAAACTCAGAGATTAAAGCCTCTTTCAGGGCAGAAGGCTCACGCAGGCTTCCAGAACCTCCTCGGAGTGCCTGTAGGGACTACCTGATCTGGAAGAGAGTTGTCAGTCAAGACATGCAGAGTTTTCCCATCAGAGTATGTGGTATAGCAGAAGTGGCTCCCAAACTGTGCCAGGGCACTGCAGCAAACTCACAAGTGCCTCATTCGCAAATGCGGCAGATGTTTAATTCTATTGAACTCCATGCAAAGTGCTAGCTTGGGACAGTTCACAGTTCCAACATGAGATCCTTGCTGCGTTCCTTCTTAGGATTTTACATCTTTGCGAAGCTGGGTTTGCAGTGATTGTTCGGACCTAACTACTTTATACGTGAAACTGTTAGGCATTTTTTTGGCCTACGGATACCGTGAAAAATTTGCTGAGATAGAGGGGCTCCACAAACGAAGGACATTTGGGATCTGTCCAGATAGGTACACTGGAAGCCCAACGTGTATTTTATTTGTTTATTGATTGATTGGGACAGAGTCTTGCTTTGTTGCCCAGGCTGGAGTGCAAGTGGCACGATCTTGGCTCACTGCAACCTCCGCCTCCCGGGTTCAAGCGATTCTCCTGCCTCAGCCTCCCGAGTGACTGGAATTACAGGCACCCGCCACCACGCCTGGCTAATTTTTGTATTTTCAGTAGAGATGGGGTTTCACCATGTTGGCCAGGCTGGCCTCAAACTCCTGACCTCAAGTGATGTGCCTGCCTCAGCCTCCCAAAGTGCTGGGATTATAGGTGTGAGCCACCGTGGCAAGCCCCAAAGTGTGTTTTAAATCTTTGCACTTAATGTTTTTGATTCCTGCACATTTTATGTTGCATGTATCATAATACTTTCACCGATTCCCTTCATTCCCTTGCGTAGTTATTGCGCACTGGATTCTGCGCCAGGGAAGTGTGTGCTGGGGAGGTGATGGTGGAGCTGAGGTCTGAAGAATGAGTACGAACTGCGAGAGGAGGAGCATCTCAGACACCTGTCAGGCTCTGGGGCAGGACCACAAAGGTGCGAGCTGGAGAGTGGCTCACGGTGGGGCTGGAGAGATGGTGGGTGTCTGTGTGTGCATGAAGGGGAAAATGGTTAAGTTTCTTAACCCAGGGACTCATCTGTGGCCTCAGCCCCCAGGTACACTGCTTGGATCCTGGGATTCCTCCAAGCTTAACCTCCTTGAGAGGCCTTCCTTTCCCATCGCATGCCAGACGCAGAGGTGCCTGAGATGCTGCTCTTCCCTCCAGGAGCTCACACTGAGTGAGAGAGAGATCCATGTCCTAAGTAGAGGGCGGTGAGCACAGCCCGCTGGGAAGCTGGGCCTATTTCTCGTTTTGCCCCTCGGGTGAGGTGCTTACCCCTTGTAGCCTCATCTGTAGCTCAGGGCCTTAGATAAAGTGATGGCTGAGTCCTTCCTGCCACACCTGTCTTCTCTCAGAAGTAGTTTGATATTTCAGAGTCAAAGCTGCTGGGAACATTCTCGTTCTGTGGAGCCTCCAGGCTGAGCGCTGGGAGTGCCCAGTGTGCTGGTCGGGGCTGGGGGCCACTCAGGGTCAAGCGCCAACCCTGTTGGCTGCGGGGAGTCAGTCACAGCCTCAAGGAGCAGCTCTTGTTCCTTTCTGTGGTGTCACGCGTTAGTTTCCTTAGCTTCGTGAGACTGTGTGGTCCTGACTCTGATCTCAGGGAAGAGGCTGAAAGAAGCTGGGAGTGCAGGTGTTAGAGACAGGCAGCGTGAAGAGGAGGGAATAGAGTCGGCCTCGCAGACTGTCCTGATGGAGTTGTAGTGTGGTTTTCAGATTGTAAAGGCATTCCATAGTCTGTAAGCCAAGCACTGCCAATCCAGGTACCCGAAAATCAGAAGGTTCTTGCCTTCTGATCACATGTTTGTTTATTCAACAAATCAACATAAATGCTCATATGCCAGTCTGTGAACTAAGCCAAGTCCCTGCCCTTGTAGGGCTGACCCTCTAGTCAGGGAGATAGCTAGTGGTGGGGTAATGTATAATATAATTTCAGGTAGGGATAAGCTCCGTTGAGGGGTCAGAGGGTAGGGATTGTGGCCAGGGGGCAGTTGTAGATTCTATTCTCAGGTGTAGTCTCTCTGAGATGGTGGGTGACATCTGAGCAGAAATTTAAATGAGGGAGTGAATTTTGCAAATAACGAGATGGCCATGTGCAAAGGCCCTGAAACAGAAGGAGACTGGTGTGACCTGCAAGATGTGAAGAAGGGGAGCGTAGTAAGAAATGTGGGTGGTAGGAGACCAGGCGCTGTGGCTCACACCTGTAATCCCAGCACTTTGGGAGGCCGAGGTGGGCGGGTCATGAGGTCAGGAGATCGAGACCATCCTGGCCAACACGGTGAAACCCCATCTCCACTGAAAAATAAAAAACATTAGCCAGGCGTGGTGGCGGGCGCCTGTAGTCCCAGCTACTCTGGAGGCTGAGGCAGGAGAATGGCGTGAACTCGGGAGGCGGAGCTTGCAGTGAGCCGAGATCACGCCACTGCACTCCAGCCTGGGAGACAGCGCAGACTCCGTCTCAAAAAAAAAAAAAAGAAGAAATGTGGGTGATGGGAGTGTGGCTTCCAACAGCCAGATCGTAATGGGCCTTATGAGCTATGTAAAGACTTCAGGGCTTTGTTGTTGTTTTTGAGATGGAGTCTCGCTGTGTCACCCAGGCTGGAGGAGTGGCATGATCGCGGCTCATTACAACCTCCACCTCCCAGGTTCAAGCGATTCTCCTGCCTCAGCCTCCCCAAGTAGCTGGGACTGCAGGCACATGCCACCACGCCTGGCTAATTTCTGTATTTTTAGTAGAGTTTCGCTATGTTGGCCAGGCTAGTCTTGAACACCTGACCTCGTGATCCACCCGCCTCGGCCTCCCAAAGTGCTGGGATTACAGGCATGAGCCACTGTACCCGGCCACTTTAGGTTTTTGTATGAAGTATAATGTGAAGACATTTCAGGGTTTTTGTTGTTGTTGTTGTTTTGAGGTGGAGTCTCACTCTGTTCCCCAGGCTGGAGTCTGGAGTGCAGTGGTGTGATCTCAGCTCACTGCAACCTCCGCTTCCCAGGTTCAAGTGATTCTCCAGCCTCAGCCACCTGAGTAGCTGGGATTACAGGTGCGCGCCACTGCATCTGGCTAATTTTTGTATTTTTAGTAGAGACAGGGTTTCACCATGTTGGCCAGGCTTGTCTCAAACTCCTGACCTCAGGTGATCTGCCTGCCTTGGCCTCCCAAAGTGCTAGGATTACAGGCATGAGCCACCGTGCCTGGCCCATCTCAGGGTTTTGATCTTTTTTTTTTTTTTTTTTTTTTTAGAGACAGAATCTCGCTCTGTCACCCAGGCTGGAGTGCTGTGGCGCGATCTTGGCTCACTGCAAGCTCCGCCTTCTGGGTTCACACCGTTCTCCAACCTCAGCCTCCCTCCTCTGTGTCTGGGACTACAGTCCCTCCTGTAGCTGGGACTACATGCGCCTGCCACCATGCCCGGCTAATTTTTTGTATTTTTTTTTTGTAAGTAGAGATGGGGTTTCAGCGTGTTAGCCAGGATGGTCTCAATCTCCTGACCTCGTGATCCACCCACCTCGGCCTCCCAAAGTGCTGGGGTTATAGGCGTGGGCCACTGTGCCTGGCCAACCTGACTTCCTTTGTAAAGCATCCCCCTGGCCGCTGTGTGGGGAATGGCACGTCCGTCAGGAGTCTCTTGCAGTGATTACGTGGGTGCAGATGTGCGTTAACCTCACTCCCAGCGTCATCGATTTATTAGTAGAAACTGCCATGAGTTATGCAGTCAGCTTGAGTCTGTGTCGAGAAGGACTTCACTTCATGGGCATTAGATCTCTTCTGGAAAATGAGGGGACCGGTCACTTGGGGAATTAGAAGGGAGGAGGGTGAGGGACAGGCAGCGCAACTTTCTTGGCTGCTGCCTTGTGATAGATAACAGCTAGACAGCTAGGGGAGTTCCTCTGTCACCATGGCACTCCCAACTGGTTCCAGTGAGGCCCTGAGTGTCTGCTGCCTCATGATTCTGCGGGACAAGTCCTTCCAGAATCTGTCAAAGCAGATCCTAAATGCCTCTCCGTCTGGTTCTATGAAAATGTGACAGGTGGCTCATAAGCTTGACAGAGATCCTGATATGACTAGCATTAAGCAAATATTAAATGTGTTAATAAGATTAAATATAAATGGTTTTCTCTGGGGACAACAGAATTCACTTTGTCCTTTAATGTCGTATCAAAAAACCTGGCCAGGTGCGGTGGCTGATGCTTGTCATCCCAGCACTTTGGGAGGCCGAGGCAGGCGGATCACGAGGTCAGGAGTTTGAGACCAGCCTGACCAACATGGTGAAACTCTGTCTTTGCTAAAAATACAAAAATTAGCTGGGTGCAGTGGCGTGTGCCTGTAGTCCCAGCTGCTCAGGAGGCTGAGGCAGGAGAATCACTTGAACCCGGGAGGTGGAGGTTGCAGTAAGCCGAGATCGCATCACTGCACTCCAGCCTGGGTGACAGAGCGAGGCTCCGTTCCCCCACCCCCGCCAAAAAAAAAAGTCATATCAAAAAAGCCAAATTGAGGCCAGGCACAGTGGCTCACGCCTGTAATCCCAGCAGTTTGGGAGGCCGAGGTGGGTGGATGACCTGAGGTCAGGAGTTCGAGACCAGCCTGGCTGACATAGTGAAACCCCGTCTCTACTAAAAATACAAAATCAGCCAGGAGTGTTGGCGGGCACCTGTAGTCCCAGGTACTCTGGAGGCTGAGGCAAGAGAATCGCTTGAACCCGGGAGGTGGAGGTTGCCGTGAGTTGAGATGGCGCCATTGCACTCCAGCCAGGGCGACAGAGAGAGACTGTATCCCAAAAATAAAAAATAAAAAAGAAAGAAAAAAGCTAAATTGAGACGAGCTCAAACCATTGGAAAAGCATCTCAGATTAGTGAGAAAGCAAAGACCCAAGCTCACGGGCCTGTCCTCAATGGCCTGTTCCCAGCAGGTTGTGTAGGGGTAGACTGATGCCCACAACCCTCAGATGCCCTAGGTTCGCAGACCAGCCCTGTGGTTTCCTGGTGACAGTGACAGCCATTGGCAGTCAGCTAGAACATGGTCTTTCATTGCCTAATTGCTGACACATGACTCAGGCTTTCCTGATTGAGTCTGGGTGCTCTGCTTGTGGTGAAAGAAACCCAGTCGGTCATCTCCGTGATTGCAAAATGGAATGATGTGAACTTCAGGGCTGAACCCAGCCTCCTCGGTAAGCAGCCGAAGCTGCTGTTTCAGGGACTCTCACTTGGACCTTTGTTGACTCATGTCAGATCTGCCTATCAGGTGTCGGTGGTGGAAGGACCAGTTGAGCATCTTTCGAGGGAACTAGGCTGGTGACATGGGGGTTCCCCAAGACCGCCTCTGATTCAGTGATTCACCAGGACTCACGGAACTCAGGAAAGCTTTTTGCCTACGATGACAGTTTATTACAGCAAAATGATGCAAATTAAAATCAGGAAAGGTCAAGGGCACATAAGGCAGAGTCCAGGAGAGGCCAGGCGTGAGTGTCCAGGTGGTCACACACGAGTTTCCATCATTGCTGGTCACACTTAATTCTCCCAGCAACGATGTGTGAGAGCACCTGTGAAGAACTGACAACCTACGGAAGGTCACCCAAGCCAAGGTTTCCGGGGTTTTTATTGGTGGGTCAGTTGTGTAGGCGTGGAGCGTCTGGGTCCGAAGGCTTACTTATTCCATCTCCAGTACCCACAGACATCGGACCGATACAGCGCGATTCGAAACCCCAGGCACAGGGCCTCATGCCTGTAATCCCAGTGCTTTGGGAGGCCGAACCAGGGGAACCACTTGAGCCCAGGAGTTTGAGATATAGCAAGCCCCTGTCAGTAGGAAAAAAATTTAAAAATGAATGCAGTGGCGCACCCCAGTAATCATAGAAGTTCTACTTGGAAGGCTGAGAGGATCACTTGAGCCCAGGAGTTTGAGGCTACAGTGAGCTGTGGTTGCACCACTGCACTCCAGCCTGGGTGACAGAGCAAGACTCTGTCTCTTAAAAAAGACAAACAAAAAAAGACACCCAGGCATAGGAAAGCCGGCATTCACCAGACATCTCATTGTTAACAGGAACTGTCTTCATAGCCCAAGGTCTTAGGAACACAGAGACACTCTTGCCAGGCAGGATAGTCCAAGGCTCGTGAATATCAGGAACCACTCAAGGGCCAGGCCTGGAGACTTTTGGAGCACGCAGGATTTAGGGCAACCCCAGCCAGCCACACAGTTGGGGAAAGGGTTTGCTGCAAAGTGGTCCTGTCTCGCATGGACTCCCTCCTGCCACCGTGCAGTGTCCTTGTGGGACTGGAGGAAGTTCCAGCACACTGAGTCAGTGGCTATCATTCTGTCTGTCTACTGGGGACTCAGTCCCAGCGGCAGCCTTAGCTTGCACCCCAGGACCACGCTGGGCTGGTGCTGACACCACTGGGGGCCGTCTGTTGTGTCAGCCTCAGTCCAAGGCTGTGGCTGTCTTGGCAGGAACCTGGCTTAGTGAGCCGCTCCTCCTACCCAGTGCAGTGACCATTTTCTGCAGCCCCAGGGGCATGAGGCCCAGCATTCAGGTGGGCACCCCAGCCAGCCTCAGGCATCCTGCTCCCCTGTGCTGACGTCTGCTGTTTCTGTCTCCTAACAGTTTCATGATCAACATGGGGGACTCCCACGTGGACACCAGCTCCACCGTGTCCGAGGCGGTGGCCGAAGAAGTATCTCTTTTCAGCATGACGGACGTGATTCTGTTTTCAGTCATCGTGGGCCTCCTAACCTACTGGTTCCTCTTTAGAAAGAAAAAAGAAGAAGTCCCTGAGTTCACCAAAATTCAGACATTGTAAGTGCCACCTCTCAGCCTCCTCTCTCTGTCCCTCTTCTGTCACCATTCCGAGCAGTGTCCTGCCCACGGGCCTCAGGCTGAAAGAAGCAAGGTTCCTTGTAGCATTTTGGGGCGACTCTTGGGTTTTGCCTTCTTGCTAGATTGTGCTTCAGCTCTCCCTTAATCATCTCCTATGTGGGGTTTATATAAGGCCCTTTTCTATCTGCTGTTTATTTGACCTTCAGAGGAAGCATTCCGAAAATGATACCAGTTTTCAGATTAAGAACCTGGGGCTCAAGGGTGTTAACGGGCCTGCCAAGGTCATGAGCCAGCAATAGCAGCGCTAGAGCTGGAACCCTTTTTTCCCTTTTATTTATTTATTTGGAGACATGGTCTCACTGTATTGCCCAGTGCAATGGCAGTGGCATGATCAAGGTTCACTACAATCTCCACCTCCCAGGCTCAGGCAATCTTCCCACCTCAGCCCCCCAAGTAGCGGGGACTAAAGGTGTGCATCACTGTGCCCAGCTAATTTTTTTTTCTTTTTTATTTTTTGAGGCGGAGTCTTGTTCTGTCATCCAGTCTGGAGTTCAGTGGTGTGATCTCAGCTCACTGCAACCTCTGCCTCCCCGGGTTCAAGTGATTCTCTTGCCTCAGCCGCCTGAGTAACTGGGATTACAGGTGTGAGCCGCCACGCCCAGTCAAGTTTTATATATTTTTTTATAGAGACAGGGATTCACCGTGTTGCCCAGGCTGGTCTCGAACTCCTGGACTCAAGCGATCCGCACACCTCGGTCTCCCAAAGTGTCGGGATTACAGGCATGAGCCACAGTACCCAACCTAGAATTGACATTTTAAAGTCTTTTAAGGCTATAGCCACCTGGAACGCGGTGTGCTAATGAGCACAAAATCTCTGGACAGGCCTTATTTTGTTGCTCTTTTAAACTTTTCATGAAGCTTCCTTTTAAGAATAAGTGAAAAAGATGGATTCGTTAAAAGAAAAACGTTAAGGAAATAATAGTACAGATGGTATGTCGATAGGAAAAAATGATACCGAAGGTCTGCCTAAGTGACTGCATCCCTGTGTCTCCAACATTGATTTCCATAAGCCACACGGAAAAGTCATTCTCCAGACTTTAGGGTCCTGCAGCCACAATCACTTCCTGTGGTTACGCTTGGCTGTGTTTAACACCAGTCTCAGACTGCAGAGGCCTGTGGCCAGGTTTGAGTGGGGACCTGCCAGGTCAGGTCTGGGCTGAGGGAACTCCAGGGGCACGGGCCTGCTGCATTCAGGGACTCCCTGGATTTGGCAAGGGGCAGGTCTTCAGGCGCAGGATTGGAAGCCATTCTCAGACCAGAACCCCTTTCATTCTGTCTGTCTGCAGGGGACCCAGTCCCAGCTGCAGCCTTAGCTTGCACCCCAGGACCATCCCGGGCTGGTGCTGACACCAGTGGGGTCTGTCTGTCATGTCAGCTCCAGTCCAAGGCTGTGACTGTCTTGGGAGGAACAAGCCACATGGAAAAGTCATTCTCCAAGGCTGGGCATGGTGAAGCATGCAGCTCACATCAAATCCCAATTCCCTATTCCAAGCTGGGTGTCAGCCCTTCCCGCCAGAATACTTACAGCCTTCACACAGTAAAGCAGATATTCACGCAACACAATTCTTATACCATGGACAGGGAATTAGTTTTACATCTTTAAAAACTGGGTTCAGGGCCAGGCTCAGTGGCTCACGTCTGTAATTCCAGCACATTGGGAGGCCGAGGTGGGAGAAATCACCTGAGGTCAGGAGTTCGAGACCAGCCTGGCCAACATGGCGAAACCCCATCTCTACCAAAAATACAAAAACTAGCTGGGCGTGGTGGTGCACACCTGTAATTCCAGCTACTAGGGAAGCTGAGGCAGGAGAATCGCTTGAACCCAGGAGGCAGAGGTTGCAGTGAGCAAAGAATGCACCACTGCACTCCAGCCTGGGAGACAGAGTCCATCTCAAAAAACAAACAACAGCAATAAAAAAACTGAGTTCAATCTTATCTCCATCATTGACTTACTGAGCAAATACTTCCTAAGGTCCTACCTGCGTGTCGCAGACACTATCTTAAGGCGTGTGGCCGCAGCTGTGAAGAAAATACATGAATGCTGTCTTCATCAAGCTTACACTCTAGTGGTGGGTGAACCCTTGGCAAGACCTTACCCTCATTCTGCCTCGGTTTCCTCATCTGCCCAATGGAGGCAGTAGTCCCAGTCTCGTGGGGCTTTTGTCTTAAATGAGGAAGAGTTTGTAAACTCACCTAGCACTGTCCCTGAGGGATAGGAGCTGTGTAGTGTTTGCATTGATTGTATTTTATGCCAGGCACTATGACGGGCACGATAAGGACCACAGAGTTGGCATTTACGTTAAGGAAGCTGGAAAATGAGGGTGTTGCAACATACTTTTTTTTTTTGAGACGGACTTTTGCTGTTGTCACCCAGGCTGGAGTGCAGTGGCTCAGTCTCGGCTCACTGCAACCTCCACCTCCTGGGTTCTCGTGCCTCAGTCTCCCGAGTACCTGGGACTACAGGCACAAGCCACCACGCCCGGCTAATTTTTGTATTTTTAGTAGAGATGGGGTTCACCATGTTGGCCAGGCTGGTCTCAAACTGCCAACCTCAGGTGAGCCGCCTGCCTCTGCCTCCCAAAGTGCTGGGATTATAGGCGTGAGCTACCGCGCCTGGCCACAACATACTTTTTAGAAATGCCTTGTGAACTGCTTTATCCTACATTGTCTAATCAGGGCCTCCTTGCAACAGCGCCGTGCGTTAGGCAGCTGGGTTGCCTCGTTTCTGCTCTCAGAGGGGTTATGGGACGTGCCCGGGCCAGATGCCTGGGAGGTTGCAGGGCCAGGCTGGAGAGACAGGCTTTGCCAGCCCT
Source organism: Papio anubis (assembly GCF_008728515.1). Lineage (NCBI taxonomy): Eukaryota > Metazoa > Chordata > Mammalia > Primates > Cercopithecidae > Papio > Papio anubis. Next base: position 136,984,629 of record NC_044979.1, on the reverse strand, counting down.
AAGAGAGAAGGAATTCCCTCTGGTGTGGGGATTGGACTGTGCCCTGCAGGAGGGGTGTTGGGCAGGTTCTTAAAGGTAGAGCCACACCCTGATGCTGAAAGGACTTTAGAGCAGAGGGCCTGAGATAGGAAGGGCAGATCAGCTGGAATCCAGCCCATCTTGTCCAGGGCTGGTACACGGTGCATTCCTGGTGTGGAATAGTACTTTCGATTAAAAAAAAAAAAAAAGAAAAACATAGTACTCAAGATAAAGAGACCAGGGTCCAGGACCCAGCTCCTGAACTGGCCCTCGTTCCCTTATCTGTAAAATGGAAGTTCTGCGCCCCCACCCTGAGTGAGGACATGGGTGGGCCCTGGGAGCCTGCGGAGCTGCCACCAAGGGAGGCAACATTCCTCTCATAGCTCATCTGTTCTCACATCACCTCCCTGGCCTTATAAGATGAACTTGAAGTAAAACCCATAGACTGTGGGAGCTGTGGGGTCCCAGAGCACTTGTATTTTGTTGATTCTCACTGTTTCTCTTCACCAGGATGCTGAAACTCCGTTCCCTCCACCTCATCATGATCTTCTAACCTTATGTGTGTGGAGGTCTGAAGTTTCCAGAGTCTTTTCTCTTCCCTCATTAAATCACACTGGATACCTGCTGTGGCCAGGGCTTTTACCTGTACACTGTACAAGAGAAATATTTCTAGTACCATGGCTAAATTGTGGACCCTGAAGTTGGGTGACTGAGGTTGAGTCCTGACTCTCCCACATTAGCCATCTGACATTGGCCAGGTGACTTCATCTTTCCAAGTCTGTGTCCCCAACTGTAAGCTGGAGGTAGTGATAGTACTTACCTCATAAGGCTGTGAAAACGGAGTTAATCAATCATAGAGCTCTTTGTTCAGTTCCTGGTGCGTAGTAGGCTCTCAGATGTTATCGATTGTTACTATTTATTTTTATTTTTTTGAGGCAGGGTCTCAATCTGTCGTTCAGGCTGGAATACACTGGCATGATCTCGGCTCACTGCAACCTCCACCTCCCAGGCTCAAGAGATCCTCCCACTTTGGCCTCCCAAGCAGCTGGGACTACAGGCGTGCACCACCACGCTTGGCTAATTTTTGTAATTTTTGTACAAATGGGCATCTGACCATGTTGCCCAGGCTGGTCTGCAACTCCCAGGCTCAAGCAGTCTGCCTACCTCAGCCTCCCAAAGTGTTGGGATTACAGGTATGAGCCACCGTGCCTGGCTGTGTGTTATTATTTTTAACCTTTTTATTAATATCATCTCTAATCTTACAAGAGCCCTTCCATGAAGTCATTAACAGCCCATTTGCGGATGAAGAAACCGAAGTGCCAGGGATTACGGAGTTTGCCCAAGGCCACCTAACTTCTAAGTCACGGCGGAGTTGGCTTTTGAATGAAGTCGGCAAGCTCCACAAGCCATGTTTTCTCTACTTTGCCATGCTGCTCCTAATTTAGTGTTAATAGGCCTCCTAAGATAGTGTTAGTCTCCTAAGATAGTGTTAATAGGCCTGGCATGGTGGCTTACGCCTGTAATCCCAGTGCTTTGGGAGGCTGAGGCACAAAGATCGCTTGAGCCAGGAGTTCAAGACCAGCCTGAGCAACATAGGGAGACCCCATCTCTACAATAAACAATAAAAAGGATAGTGTTGGTTTGTTAATTACCCATAAGGAGAGTATTCCTTATCTGAAGTGCTTGTGGCCAGAAGTGTTTCAGAGTTTGGACTTTGGAATGTTTGCATTATGCTCACCAGCTGAGCATTTCTCATTTGAAAATCTGAAATGCTCCAAAGATTCTTCCCTTTGAGGATCATGTTGATGCTCAAAAAGTTTCAGATTTCAGACTTTTAGATTAGGGACATTCAGCCTGTAGATGTTATTTTACAAAGCAGGAAGTTGGATGTAGTGGTTCACGCTTGTGATCCCAGCTCTTTGGGAGGTCAAGGCAGGAGGATTGCTTAAGCCCAGGAGTTCGAGACCAGCCTGGGCAACATAGCAAGACCCTGTCTCTATAAAAAATATGAGAAAACTTAGGCTCAGGAAGGTCACCTAACTGATACAGCCAGGCCTCAAGCCTAGACCTCCTACCCTAAATCCCACATCAGTGTCCCTGGCTACCTGTATTTCAGTGAGCACAGGTGATTTATAGCAACAGAACTGTGGGGAGTGATAGGGCTTAGCATGGGGAAAGTATGTGGTCCAGGGCTGTATCAGGAATTTTCACCATGATTTCTGGTGGCTTCTAGAATTGGCATTTATTTATTTTGTTTTAGAGACAGGGTCTCACCCCATCACCCAGGCTGGAGTGCAGTGGCGTGATAATCAGTTCACTGCAACCTCAGCCTCCGGGGCTCAAGCAATTCTCTTGCTTCAGCCTCCCAGGTTGCTGGGATTACAAGCACCCACCACGATGCCCGGCTAATTTTTGTATTTTTAGTAGAGATGGAGTTTCACCACGTTGGCCAGGCTAGTCTCAAACTCCTGACCCCAAGTGATCTGTCCACCTGGGCCTCCCAAAGTGCTGGGATTACAGGTATGAGCCACCGTACCGGGCCAAACACATTTAAAAAAAAAAAACACTTGGTGGGATTTTTGTTGGAATCGGATTGAATCTGTAGATTAATATAGGAAGAGTTGACATCCTATAATATTGAGCCTTCTATTCCATGAACATTGTTTTATCCCTCCCGGGAGGTCTTTTGGACTGTTTGTAACAGCAATTAACAACTTGTTAGAGAGGAGTGGTGATGAGCAACAAGTTCTTTTTCATAATAATAGTAGTAGTAATGATAATAAATGGCTCTTTCTGCCAGGTGTGATGGCTTACTCCTGGAATCCCCACACTTTAGGAGGCGGAGGCAGGTGGATTGCTTTGAGCCCAGGAGTTCCAAGATCAGCCCAGCAACATGGCGAAACCCTGTCTCTATGAAAAAAATACAAAAATTAGCCAGGCATAGCCAGGCGTGGTGGCTCATGCCTGTAATCCCAGCACTTTGGGAGGCCGAGGTGGGCGGGTCACGAGGTCAGCAGATCGAGACCATCCTGGCTAACCCGGTGAAACCCCGTCTCTACTAAAAAATACAAAAAATTAGCCGGGCATGGTGGCGGGTGCCTGCAATCCCAGCTACTTGGGAGGCTGAGGCAGGAGAATGGCGTGAACCCGGGAGGCGGAGCTTGCAGTGAGCTGAGATGCCACTGCACTCCAGCCTGGGCAACAGGGCGAGACTCTGTCTCAGGAAAAAAAAAAAAAAAAAGCCAGGCATGGTAGCATACTCCTGTAGTCCCAGCTACTCAGGAGGCTGAGGTGGGAGGATCACCTGAGCCTGGGATGCCAAGGCTGCAGAGTGCTGAGGTCACACCACTGCACTCCAGCCTGGGCAACACAGCAAGACCCCATCTCAGTAATAATAATAGTGATGATGATGAATGACTCTTTCATGTCCCCTCCCACTTACTCAGGTTGCATCTCTGAACAGAGCATTTCACACTGGGGCAGCTCATGCCCTAAGGGAGCCCTAGGGAATGCTCAGCCTCCTGAATAGCTGGGAGGACAGGCACATGCCACTGTGCCCGGCTAATTTTTTTTTTTTTTTTGAGACAGAGTCTCACTCGGGCTGGAGTGCAGTGGCACAATCTCAACTCACTGCAAGCCCCGCCTCCCGGGTTCACGCCATTCTCCTGCCTCAGCCTCCCAGGTAGCTGGGACTACAGACGCCCGCCACCACACGCGGCTAATTTTTTGTATTTTTAGTAGAGATGGGGTTTCACCATGTTAGCCAGGGTGGTCTCGATTTCCTGACCTCATGATCCGCCCACCTCGGCGTCCCATAGTGCTGGGATCACAGGCGTGAGCCACCGCTCCCGGCCTAATTTTTTTTTTTTTAAAGACAGGGTCTCGCTCTGTTGCCTAGGCTGGGTCTTAACCTCCTGGCCTCAAGCAGTCTCCCTGCCTCAGCCTCACAAAGTTCTGAGATCACTCACTGGGTAGGATCCAAAGTCCCACAGGATCCAGGGCTCCTGTGGGCCCAGCAGCTTTGCTCACCCGTGTGGAGCAACACCGCATGGCGTGCCCTCTTGGTGATGGAATTTGTATTTTTGCCTCCTATGGCGCAGAGAGCGTCCCATTTCTGTCTGGGTCCCTAGCTTACTGCAGGGCCGCCTGTCGGAGGGAAGCTCCTCAGAGAATGGCCGTTGAATTAACCAAGGCTAAATCTGTATGTGTGACTGACTCTAGGGAAACCCGTGGCCTCCAGGCTGGGGTTGGCTTACACAGTATTTTTTTTAAATATATTTTAATTAGAACATTTAAAGGTGTGGCAATGTCAGGCCTGGCGTGGTGGCTCATGTCTGTAATCCCAGCAGTTTGGGAGGCCGAGGCAGGTGGATCACATGAGGCCAGGAGTTCGAGACCAGCCTGGCCAACATGGCAAAACCCTGTCTCTACAAAAAATACAAAAATTAGCTGGGCATGGTGGCGCGTGCCTGTAATCCCAGCTACTCAGGAGGCTGAGGCAGGGTACTCACTTGAATCCAGGAGGTGGAGGTTGTGGTAAGCTGAGATCATGCTGCTGCACTCCAGCCTGGGCAACAGAGTGAGACCAAAAAAAAAAAAACAAAACAGGCAATATCAAATGAAAACTCAGGCTTATAGCTTCCTTTAAAAAAAAAAAAAAAAAAAAAATCAGAGGATCTGATCATACTGGACCCACGGTGATGCCCACCAGGTGTGGGGCAGCTGAGCAGCAGCCGTGTTCTGCACGAGGCCTGTGCGCTGCGTTCACCCTGACCCTCCTGCCAGCTCAGGCTGCTGTGCTCATGTTGCCTCCACTGGCCCTGAGAAGCTCTGCAGCACCCCCTGCACCTTTGCTTTGCTCCTGGAACGCGAGAGTGCTTTGAAGAAAAATAAACCTTCTTATGGAACATTTCAGACACCAGAGTGTAGGTCACAGGAGCGTGGACCCCATATGCCTCCAGCCCCCAGTTTTCATAACTGCCCACTCCTTGCCAGTCTTGTTTCTTTCCGTTGCCCCCTCTGCCGCACCTGTCCTGGATTATTTTAATGCAATCCCCAAATGTCATATTTCATCAGGAAATATTTCAGTCCTCTAAAATTCAAGGACTCGCGGGGCATGGCAGCTCACGCCTATAATCCCAGCACTTTGGGAGGCCGAGGCAGGAGAATCACTTGAAGCCAAGTGTTCGAGATCAGCCTGGACAACATAGCAAGACCCCATCTTTACCAAAAAAATACAAATATTAGCCAAGTGTGGTGGCTTATGCCTGTGGTTCCAGTTACTCAGAAGGCTGAGGTGGGAGGATCACTTGAGCCCAGGAGGTTGAGGCTGCAGTGAGCCATGATTGTGCCACTGCACTCCAGCCTGGATGGCAGAGCGAGACCCTGTCTCAAAAAAAAAAGTAAACTTTAAGGATTCTCCTTTCTGAACATAACACAGTGCCATCTTCACACCTTGCAAGTCAACAGTAATTCTTCAGCATCGTTACATACCCAGACAACATTTATTCATAGTTCCCTGATTGACTGATCAATGTTTGATTTTAATAGTTTTTGTTTGTTTAATTCAGGATCTAAACAAGACCTATACCCCGCAGTTGATTAATAAATTTTTCTTTTGGGAGAGGTCAGGTATATTACGGTATAATTTACATACAGTAAGATGTCCCCCTCCCCACCTTTTTTTGAGACAGGGTCTTGCTCTGTCACCTAGGCTGGAGTGCAGGGGTGTGATCAGGGCTCACTACAGCCTCTGCCTCCCAGGCTCAAGGGGATCGTCCCATCTCAGCCCCCTGAGTAGGTGGGGCTACAGGCATGTGCCACCACACTTGGCTAATTTTTCTTTTTAATTTTAGTAGAGACAAGGTCTCACTACGTTGCCCAGGCTGGTCTTGAACGTCTGAGTTCAAGCAATCCTCTTGCCTCAGCCTCCCAAAGTGCTAGGATTAGGATTACAGGCATGAGCCACTGCGCTGGGCCAAAATTTTCCTTTTTAAGTGCACAATTTTGTGAGTCTTGACAGATGTATGTGATTCTATAATAAGTGTCACATTCGAGATCTAGAACATTTCATCACTCCAAAACGTTCCTGTCCTACCTCTTTGCAATCATTCTCCTCCACCTGGTAATCAGCCTCTGGCAACTGCCAATCTTATTTCTGTCTCTGTAGCTTCACCTTTTCCAAAGCATCACGTAAATGGAATGATAGCGCCACAGGCTGCTGTGCCAGAGGTTTCTCCTTAGCGACACGTCAGATCCCTTTCCATTCCTAAGCTTCTCTTCCATCCCGTTTCTTCTTTGAAACATTTGTATCACTGTTTCCCACAATCTGGATTTTCCTAATGACGTCCCCCTGGAGATTGCTTTTGAAAAGCCACAAAAGATCTCGTTTTCCTGAGTGACCTTCCTTTTGGGGCCTGCTCTTGACAGAAAGCCCGGGAGAGCTGGGGGTCAGGGCTGCCAGCATCACATGTGTCTATTTTTCATCTCCTGAGTGCCGGCAGGTGGGACGTGGATCCAGGGGTCTTGTCACATCCAGTTCAGGGTCACTTTCTCTGTAGTGAGGTCCTTGGCTCCACCGAGCATGAAAAGAGAAACACAAATGAGACTGACAAAGAGGAAAGCATGAGGGGAAGCCTGTGGCCTCGAGAGTAGACGGTGCAGGGGGCCCGCTGCCTCCCGCTGCTGTGGGAACGGCCAGGACATGGGTCAGGATATTTCCGCCACTTCTGCAAGCACAGCTCTGGGTTTTCTGCTGCCACCTGACCTCCAAAGGGGCCTCACCTCCTCTCCTTCCTTTCATGGTCCCTGATGCGACAGGGGTGGTTTCTGTCACTCTGACAAATGCTTGAAACTCCAGACACGGGCTGTCAGGAACTGCCTTGCAGAGCGCATGGCGTCTGACCTCCTGACTTCACTGGGCCCTGTCTGGGTGCAGGAGGGGGAGCTGTGGATGGCACGGTGGGACACATGCTCTACCGGCCTGGGGGTAGTGGGAATGCAGAGGAGGGGCACCCGCCACTGGGGGTGTGTCAGGGATGAGATGCCCCCACAGGAGCCTGGGAGGCCAAGTAGGAGGCTGGGGGAGAGCTGCCTGTGCAGAGGCTGGGAGGCGAGGACACACACGGCTGCTCTGAGGGAGCCACGTGCTGGTGGAGCCCAGGCACAGGTCACCAAGGGAGTTGGGTCGTGGGGGGTCAGAGGTCATAAAAGGTGTTAGGGTCACCAAGGAAGTCGGGTCACAGAGGGAGCAGACACAGGAGAGCATCTTAGAGGGCCTTGGGACCTTCCAAGGTGTATGGATTTTTTCCCCAGCTTTATTGAGGTATAAATGACAAAAATTATATGTATTTTTCAGAGCATCTAAGTTTTTTTCTTTTTGTTTGTTTGTTTTTTTTTTTTGTTTTTTTTTTTTTTGAGATGGATTCTTACTCTGTGGCCCAGGCTGGAGTGCAGTGGCGCAGTCTTGGCTCACTGCAACCTCTGCCTCCCGGGTCCAAGTGATTCTCCTGCCCCAGCTTCCCGAGTAGCTGGGAGTACAGGTGCCTGCCACCATGCCCAGCTGATTTTTGTATTTTGAGTAGAGATGGGGTTTCACCATGTTGACCAGGCTGGTCTCGAACTCCTGATCTCAAGTGATCCACCCACCTCAGCCTCCCAAAGTGTTGGGATTACAGGCATGAGCACCGCTCCCAGCCTAAGCATTTTTTTCTTTTTTTTCTCTTTGAGATGAAGTCTCGCTTATGTCCCCCAGGCTGGAGTGCAATGGCACAATCTCGGCTCACTGCAACCTCTGCCTCCCGGGTTCAAGCAATTCCCCTGCCTCAGCCTCCTGAGTAGCTGGGATTACAGGTGCCTGCCACCACACCCGGCTAATTTTTATATTTTTAGTAGAGACGAGGTTTCACCATGTTGGCCAGGCTGATCTTGAACTCCTGACCTCAGGTGACCCACCTGCCTCAGCCTCCCAAAGTGCTGAGATTACAGGCGTGAGCCACCGCACCCAGCCAGCATTTTTCTTTGTAAATTTTATTTTTCCCAGCTTTAAAATGACATAATTGACAAATAAAAATTTTAGACATAGATTTAAAATTATGTAAGTTTAAAGTATGCAGTGTGATGTGTTGATATACATATCTTAGCTGGGTGTGGTGGCTTACACCTGTAATCCCAGCTATTTGGGAGGCTGAGGTGAGAGGATCGCTTGAAGCCTGGAGGTCAAGGCCAGCTTGGGCAACATAGCAAGACCTCGACTCTACAAAACTTAAAAAAACATTTAAAAATGAGCTGGGCATGGTGGTGTGGACCTGTCATCTCAGCCCTTTGGGAGGCTGAGGTGGGAGGATTGCTTGAACCCAGGAGTTGGAGGCTGCAGTGAGCTATGGTCACACCAGTGCACTCCAGCGTGGGCAATGGAGCAAACCCAATCTCTAGAAAAACTAAAAAAATCAATTTAAAAAAATGATATATGTGGATGACGCTAAAGGGGGGTTGGGGAAACCTGTGTAGGAGGGCAGTGTCTGGAGAGCGGTGGCCCCATGAAGCGCCATTTGGAGCTGGAGTGGAGGGAGCTGACTTGGAAGCAGGAAGGTGGGCTAGGAGGCTGCTGGCCTCAGTCCGGCAGAAATTGACCAGGGCTGCATGTCACAGATGGAGAGCCGAGCGCAAATGTAAGTGTCAATGGATGTGAGAAAGGGCTCCAAGCCAGGGCTTTTGAAAACAATTCTGGGACCCTCATCACCCATCAGAGGTAATGTTCTTATCCCCATTTTACAAATGGCAGTGCTGATCTGAGGAGAGGGTGAGTGACCTGGCCAAGGCTGATGTTAGCACATGAGAGCTGGGATTCCAGCCTGGGGCTTCCTGCACCACGCTTTTGCTCCCTCGGACCCCTGGCTCTTGTCATGGCCACCCCAGCCCACTCCTCCTTTCCATCCCCTTTGATTGCACACAAGAGCAGAGCCACTTTGTGCCAGAGCAGATCGTCTTACTGTTTGAGAGTGTGGCCTTTTCTCTCTATCACTGATGGACTGAATAACCCTCAGTTTCTCTTCTCTGTCTCTGGAAAAGTAGCCGTAGTCCTGGCCACCCCTGGCTCAGGGTCACTGCTGAGGTCGTCAGAAGAGCATCAGGGCTTTTGCGTGTGTGGAACAGCACAGCAGGCTTTCTGAGCCTCACAGACTTGCTCACGGAGTCCTGATGTGAACACATGTTGGAGGACGTGGTTGGGGGGAACAAGGGAGCAGCAGCCCACCAGAGCCTTAGAGCGTCCTGAGGACACTGCCATAGGATCCTTGGGAAGGGCTGTGAGATGCACTCCCTCAACATGCCCGGGGCGCACTGGAGACGGGGTAGAGCGGGGGGAGGTGCACCTTGCTGGGGGAGCAGACAGGAACCCCGGGCGCTGGGCCGCTGTACTCTGGAGCTTTCACAGACCCGGAGTTGAATTGCTGCTTCACCCCCAGCCTCACTGCCCTGTCACAGTGGATAGAAACCCTTGCCCACTGCACGGGGTGGTGAGGATTAAATAAAGTAAAATAGAAAGCTTCTTGAATGCTAGCCAGCATACAGTAGGCACTCAGTAAGAAGTCATTCCCTTCCCCTTTTGTTTCTGACCTGTGGCCACTCACACCTGCTTTCGCCTCCCACTGCCTGCAGCCGGCTGTCTCCGGCAGCTGCCCTCCCCACGCGTTCATCAGTGCCCCTGTCCGCAGAGACAGCTGCTGGCTTCTATCTAAGCTCCAGCAAATTACTTTCTGTTTTCACCAAAGGCTGGCGTTTCAAACCATTAACCCTGTGCCACAAGGCTCAGAAGGTCAAGAAATCTGGGCCCGCCTAGCGGAGCCCACTCTCCGTCCTGCCACGAGTAGGCTGCCCCCAACTCTGCTGCCATCATGCCTCTGTGCCTTAGCCGTCACCCCTTCTCGCTGTGGGCACCTGTGACCCTGGAGCCTGGAGAACGTGGCACTAGACGCTGGGCTCTGAAAGAGCTGGTCCAAAGTAGCTTCCCCATGTGTTGCTAAGGGCAGGGGACAGTCTCAGGAGAAATCGAGTCCACTGTGCAGAAAATCCAACCGGATTTGCTGTTTCCAGAAACGTTCCCTCAGCGTCGCCTGGGACGGGAACAAAATGAACTGCACATCTTGGTTCATCTCGGTCCAAGTGACTCAGTGCTTTTCCCGCCCTCCCTCATCTTCCCCATGCGGTGGACTGCAGCCGACTTCTGATCCTGAACCCAGAAAGACTCCTGCTCCCAATTTAGGCGTGGAGAGCCCTAATTGGAACCATTCATGCTCCATTCTGGAGCCATGTGGTCTCTGCTCCAGGCCGGGCACAGCTGCTACCTCCACCACTGGAGCCTTGGGCTTTCTGGTTTTGTCTGTCTGGTTTTTTTGAGACAGGGTCTCACTCTGTCACCCAGGTTGGAGTGCAGTGGCACAGTCTTGGCTCACTGCAACCTTCACCTCCTAGGCTCAAGTGATCCTCCTACCTCGGCCTCCCAAGTAGCTGGGACCACAGGTGCGCACCACTACACCCGGCTAATTTTTGAATTTTTGGTAGAGACAGGCTGTTTCGCCATGTTGCCCAGGCTGGCCTCAAACTCCTGAGCTGTGGTGTCCACCCACCTTGGCCTCCCAAAGTGCTGTACCGGCGTGAACCACTGCACCCCGCCAAGCCTTGGGCTTTCAGATGGGCTGTTTGCACTCAGGAACCTCGGAAGGGTGCTCCCCAAGACAGAACATCGCCACCGCGAACGGAGCCCACCTTGCCAGGCATTTCCCCGACTGCCCTGATGGGAGGGGAAGGTGTGTCTTTCACGGCACACAGGATGCTCCCTGCTGACGCGGACCCAGGGTCTTAGGCTCTGTTTTCCTGCAGTTCTTTTGTGTGGGGGAAGACGGGGACCAGATCTAATTTAATGTGATTGTGTGGTGCCCTGGCAGCAGGATCAGTGTGACTTCCTTTATGGAGAGCAGCCCTGCCATAGCAACCTGCAGGCTGCCTTCTAGAGTCTAGAAGAGCTTTGTTCCGCAGACATGACTTCCTTTTTTTCTTTTTTTTTAAAATGGGAAAGGGGGAGGGCGTGGGGAGAAGGGCTCTGATATAAACAGTTACCAAGGAGACCCGAGTCGGGGTTGGAAAGGTTTTCTCCTTCCCTCGGTCCATACAGAAGGAGGAGGGGTGTGTGCCCGGCGCAGGGGCTCATGGGAGGCTTCAGTCTGGAGTCCTGAGTCCTGCCTGCTGGGGCTCCAGATGTTGCAGAGTTCTCGGGCTCGTGGGGGCAGACGCAGGCAGGAGCTCGGGGAGATTCCGAGAGGACTTTGGGGTGTCCAGGAGCACTTTGAGGCCACAGGCCCAGGCACCTTTTCCCCACCAGCACAGAACAAGGGATGTACAGGGCCGAACTTTCCATCCGCTGACCCCTGCTGGTGTCCAGGAGAGAGCTGTAGGCCTCCTTTTTCCGTAAGTCCTGGAGCTGAGAGTGAGAAGCCATGGGGTGCACGTACTCGTCTCCACCTGAGGAGCGCGCTCCGAGAAGGTCAGTTCCTGACACTGTCCCTGGCAGCAGACTGCCCTGATGCCCCTTGGCCAGGGGATGCCCACACCCTCACTCTAGTGCGGGGGCTTCCTCCTGGCGGGGACACGCTGGAGGCGTGAAGATGTTGCCGCCTGGAGTTAACAGCAAAGTCAGCCATTCCCGGGGTTGTTGCCCCTGTCTCTGGCAAGGGGCTCAGCCCTGCCTGTGCACTGGTGGCTTCTCTGGTACAGGACTTGCACGCTGCATTTCCCTGCTTCCAAAGGAAGGAATTTGGACTGGAGACCAGGAAAGCCTCATGCACCCTCTTCTCCGCCTATAAATAATCAGGTCCCCCATGCAAATCCAGGGCTGAAGTCCTCCGATGGAATAGAGCCCGTTCAGAGCAGTCCAGTGTGGGCCCCCTCGGGCAAAGCCCGGGAACTCTGCTTCTCGGAGCCCCCCAGCAGGGCCTTGGGTTGGGAAGGGAGTTTCCTGGCACCCTCCCCAGCAGGATGGGTTTAACCAGCAGGAACTTAAAGAAATTGTTCTGTGTTGCACCAGTGACCTAGAGGCACAGGTCCTCCTCCATCTCCTTGGGTTCCCTTTTCCCCGCTGGACCGCTCACACTTCCTAGGCGAACCCTTGCTTTGGGGCAGAGCGGGCTGGTACACGTTATCCACTCTGACGTTCCAGCCCAGAGGCTCCCCTCTCCACTCCCAGAGCCAGCCAGCCTGGCGTTCTGCTTTGTCCAACTGCGTCAGGTCACGTGGAAGCCCTCCTCCACACATCTGTGTGGTCTTAGCACATGCCACTTTGTGCCATGGATGTCTTTGAAATCACAGACTGATCGCCTTCCAGGAATGCCCTTTTTTCTATTGGGTGTTAACCAAGTTCCCCAGTCAGGCACCGGGGAGGCTGCAGAGACCAGATGCAGCACTTTAATAATAGTGTGGGCATGAGAGGGGCGAGGCCTGTGCAGTCCTGTGCCCGTCTAGTGTCAGAGCCAGGATTTAAAGCCAGGTCCGCCCTGCCACGTGGCTCTTCCCATCTTGCTGGGATCCTCCTCAGAGCCTGGCTTCCCCTGGCTGGAGGATTGGGCCTGTGAAGTCACAGGTTGTCTTGTTCTAGTCTCATGCCCTCGGTGCCTGGCACAGGGCCTCCCGTGCCCCCCCCCAGGCTGGCATGCATTACCCGCAAGTACAGGGAGAGCCACCTGGCACTCACGGGGCACCAGGGTTTGCCTCTTGTCCTTTTCTTCAGCAAATCTTCAGATCCACCTTGTTGGAGACGGAACTTCCGTGGAAGCATCTGTCCTTTGAGTAGAGATAGGGGTTGCTTTTCAGCTGATGCCAGATCAGACCTCAGAGTTGGCTAGGGAGTGAGAAGTGCCTTCAACAGCCTCTTAGTCTGCCCCTGTGAGCCTCGTGCTGGACAGAGAACTCAGGGCTGGTCACCCTAGGAGGAGACACAGTGTCCTGTGCCACGTACCAGGCGTTGCGCTCATGGCAGGGACACACGGACACCTCCCCGAGGTTACTCAACCCAGGCCTCCAGTTAAGCCATGGGAATGCACAGAGTAAAGTGCCTTGGCCGACCGGTGTGTGTGCCACAGCGAAGACGGTGATAGGTAGCGTTGCTGCATGAGGGCCAGGGACGGCCTCTCGGAGAGGAAAGTTAAGTTCTGTGGTAAAGGATGAGTAAAAGGTGGGAAGGGGGTCACAGGAAGGACCTTGTAGGCCCAGGGAGTCGCGTGGAAATGTGAGCAGCTTCCTGCAGCCCAGAGAGGCAGGAAATGGGGCCGGGCCACTGCAGGAGGGGTGTGCAGAATCGGCCACTGTCGCCTTGTTTAGAATATCTGCTCCGCCAGGGCCTCCTTACTCAGGTTTAGCTATTCTAATTATCCTTATTGTTGCAGCCTTCAAAATCAGTCAGTCAAGCCCCACATGTACCGTTTCTATTTATTTGTATCGATTGGTTGGTTGATTGACAGGGTCTCACTCTGTCTCCCGGGCTGGAACCCTGATGTTTGAAGCTGCAGTGAGCTATCATCACACCACACGGTCATATGGTCACACAGTGGTGAGATCATCGCCCACTGCAGCTTCAAACACCCAGGTTCAAGCTCTCCCCACCTCAGCCTCCTGAGTAGCTGGAACCACAGGCACAGACCACCACACCTGGCTAAGTTTAAAAAAAAATTTTTTTTTTTTAGAGATAGAGTATTGCTGTTTTACCCAGGCTGGTCTCAAACTGGCCTCAAGTGATCCTCCCACCTTGGTTTCCCGAAGTGCTGGCATTACAAACGCCAGCCACTGAGCCAGGTTCTTGGATGCTCTCTTTAAGAAAATGCCTCTTCTTGGAGGTTGCAGTGAGCTAAGATCGTGCCACTGCACTCCAGCCTGGGCGACAGAAAAAGACTCCATCTCAAAAAAAGAAAAAGAAAAAGAAAATGCCTCTTCAAGTCTTTTGATAGTTTTTCTGATGAAGGATTTGTCTTTCTCCCATTGATTTGTAGGGCTTTCTTACCTTGTCAATCAAAGTCTTTTGCCCACATGTAAGTACATTACAGATATCCTCTGCCACACTGTGGCTTGCCTTTCCTTCCTTTAATGGCATTTTTTAAAAATTTTATTTTACTTTATTTTATTTTATTTTAGAGACACAGTCTCACTCTGCTGCCTAGGCTGGAGTACAGTGGCGCGATCTTGGCTCACTGCAACCTCCACCTCCCTGGTTCAGGTGATTCTCCTGCCTCAGCCTCCTGAGTAGGTGGGATTACAGGTGCGCGCCACCACACCCGGCTAATGTTTGTATTTTTTAGTAGAGACGGGGTTTTGCCATGTGGTCAGGCTGGTCTCAAACTCCTGACTCAAGTGATCCGCCCGCCTCGACCTCCCAAAGTGCTGGAATTACACACATGAGTCACTACGCCCGACCAAAAATGTCATTTTAAATACAAAAATGTATTTTTGTCTTCCAGCTTGTCACTTGATTCAGAATGGCCATATTTCAAATATCCTAAAGATTTGCCACCCAGAGAAAGGTGTTTCCCACCTTGCTGTATTCGGCCAGGGTTTTAACCTCATTCAGCTTGAAAGTCCTGAGCAAGGGGAACTGGGCTTGTTCCTATGGCCCTGCAGACTTGGGGCAAGGGTCAGGAGGAAACAGAAGAACGGAAAATGGGGCAGGGAGGGGATGGTGCAGGGGTGGAAGGCCAGAAGTGGACAGAGGATTGTGTCACCCCAGCCTGATCCTGAGGCTGGCGGGCACCAGGCTGCCCTCTAGAGGGGGCCGACCCAGGTTAGGAATGCAGAGAAGGGAAAAATGAAATGTGGCCCCAGTGCAGGGGAAGCGAAGGGGGTCTTTGAATCCCAGGGGAGCTGACCCCTGTGCAGGACCTTGAGGGCAGAGCGGGAGTCAGCCAGGTGAGGGGAGTGTGGCAGGAAGGCTCTGGGTAGAAGCGCTGGCATGCACAGGATTCTGAGGCCACCATGCGGGGAGGGGGTGTGAATCCGTGCCTCAAGCATGATTTGTGGAGGGGAGTGGCAGGTGACGCTGGAGACAGACTCTGAGGGGACTCGTGTGCCTGGATCCCGTGGGTCATGGGAGCTGTTGAAGAGCGGAGCAGGGCAGTGGCAGATGTGTGAGGCAGGGGCCGGAGAAGGAAGAGGTGAAGAGGTGGAAGGTGGAGGCGAGGTCAGGCCATGGGGACCTGGGCTGTGGGTGGGGAGGAAGAGGGAAGTGGAAACCTTGGCTCTTCCTTGAGGGAAACAAGCCCATATCTATCTGGGTGCCGGAGAGGTCTTGGCTTTGCAAAGCACTGGTGTCGCAAGAGGCTTTACTGTAGGGGAAATGGGAAGGGTGAGCTGGTGCGGGAGGTCTGGGAGCCCTGGTGCTGGTCTAGAGGCCAGCTGCTGGCGTAGCCCCTGGGGAGTAGCACGGGACACAGCTGGAATGTCCCCTTGCTGTGCTGCCACAGCATCCCGTGAAACCTGCATATAAGGACACCCACATCCCATGACACCGTGTCACACGACACCTGCCTCCCACACTCATTGCACACTTTTGTCTTGCAGGACCAGCTCTGTCAGAGAGAGCAGCTTCGTGGAAAAGATGAAGAAAACGGTGAGTTTCCTGCATGCCTTTACTCTTCTCAGGAAGCCTCCGCCCCAGCGGGCACGTAGGCAGGTTGAGTAGACACCTGGCATCACCGCACAGAGGAGGTCCGGGGGCCAGGAGCAGAAACGCAGCCTGGCTCACTTGGGAGTCATTCTTCCTAACCAAAGCCCTGAAGCAGCTCTGCTGTTGCTGGGACAGTTTATTTTCTTGAATGTTTACTTTTTGAACAAACCAGTCTAAGAACAGACCCTCCCTCTAACTCATGAAGCTGCCCTTCTCCCGTCCGGTCCCAGCCTATCCAAGAGCAGAGGTAAATCTCACATAGCTGTGGTCATGGCCCCACTGCCATTTTATCTCTGCTTTGTTTTTGTTACTTTTTTTTTTTTTTTTTGGAGACAGAATCTTGCTCTGTCGCCCAGCCTGGAGTCAAGTGGCGCAATCTTGGCTCACTGCAACCTCCACCTCCTGGGTTCAAGCCATTCTCGTGCCTCAGCCTCCCGAGTAGCTGGGATTACAGGTGCGCGCCACCACGCCTGGTTAATTTTTGTATTTTTAGTAAAGATGGGATTTCACCACGTTGGCCAGACTGGTCTTGAACTCCTGACCTTAGGTGATCCACCCACCTCAGCCTCCCAAAGTGCTGGGATTACAGGCCTGAGCCACTGCACCCGGCCAATCTAAGTATTTAATTTTAGGCATCAGTACTACATTTACATGGTTAAAATAAAAACATCTACTCTTCAGTGGAAAGCTCACCTCTGCCACCCATTCATCCCCACTGTTCTTATTATTTATGGATCCTTCTAGAGTTCCTATATGAATATACAAGTAAAACAGAGACTCTTATTTTCACTTTTCTTATTTTTTAATTTAAAAAAGCTTTATTTTAGAGACAGGGTCTCACTGTATTGCCCAGGCTGGAGTACAGTGGCACCATCATAGCTCACTGCAGCCTCAAACTCCTGGACTCAAGCAATCCTCCTACCACAGCCTCCCAAGTAGCTGGGACTACAGGTGCACACCACCACGCCCAGCTAAGTTTTTAATTTATTCTTCATAGGAACAGGTTCTCAGTATGTTGCCCAGCTGGTCTTGAACTCCTAGTCTCAAGCAATCCTTCTGCCTCTGCTTCCCAAAGTGCTGGGATTACAGGCATGAGCCATCGCATCCAGCCTACACTTTTCTTAAAACACAAAATGTGGCATACGACGTGCACTGTTCCAGATCTTGCTTTTTTTTTTTTTTTTTTTTTTGAGACTGAGTCTTGCTCTGTCACCCAAGCTGGAGTGCAATAGCACAGTCTTGGCTCACTGCAAGCTCCACCTTCTCAGTTCAAGTGATTCTCCCGCCTCAGCCTCTGGAGTAGCTGGGGTTACAGGTGCCTGCCACCATGCCTGGCTAATTTTTGTATTTTTAGTAGAGATGGGGTTTCACCATGTTGGCCAGGCTGGTCTCGAACTGCTGACCTCGTGATCCGCCCGCCTCGGCCTCCCAGAGTGCTGGGATTACAGGCGTGAGCCACTGCGCCCAGCCAACCTTGCTTTAAAAAAAAAAAAACACAACTTAATATGTTTCAAATATCCTTCCATATCAATACAAAGATACGGCCGTCATCATTTTAGCTGTACCGTGATTCCATTTTATGGTCGTCTGGATTCACTGTAATGCATTTAACCCTGTCCTGTTAAAGATGGGCACTGGGGCTGTGTCTACTCTTTGGCTCTTACCAACAATGCTGCTGTGAATTTATGGCTCGGTTTGCACATTTGCAAATACAAAGCAGTTCCAGAAGTGGAATTGCTGAATCGGAAGGTAGATGCGTTTGCAATCGTGATAGAAGCTACAAATCGTCCCCGTAGGAGTCACACCATGGCACGCGCTCAAGAATAGCAATGTGTGAGAAAACTGTTCCCCACAGCCTTGCCAACAGTTTGTTATTAAAGTTTAGATTTTTGCCAGTTTTCTAGGTTTTAAAAAAAAAAAAAATCTCAGTATAGCTGTAATTTACATTTTTATGAATGAGATTCAGTAGATTTTCACCCATCTTTTTTTTGTTTTGTTTTGTTTTGTTTTGTTGTGTTTTGTTTTGTTTTTGTGAGACAGGGTCTCGCTTTGTTGTCCAGGCTGGAGTGCAGTGACGTGATCTTGGCTCACTGCAGTCTCCACCTCCCAGGTTCAAGCAATTCTCCTGCCCCAGCGTCCCGAGTAGCTGGGGTTACAGGTATGTGCCACCATGCCTGGCTGATTTTTGTATTTTTAGTAGAGACAGGGTTTTGCCATGTTGGCCAGGCTGGTCTCAAACTGCTGACCTCAGGTGATCCACCCAACTTGGCCTCGCAAAGTGCTGGAATTACAGGCCTGAACCACCATGCCCAGCCTTTTTTTTTTTTTTTTTTTTTAAATAGATTCTCTCTTCACATCTTTTGCCCATTTTTCTGTTGGAATTGATCTTTCTCCTTGAAATTATTAGGGAGAGAGCCTCTTGTCTGTGATACAAGTTGAAAATATCTTGCCCGTTAAATAGTTTGTCTTTTAGTGAGATTCCATCTCTTAAAAAAGAAAGTTTGTCTTTCTTTTTTTTTTTTTTTTTTTTTTTTTTTTTTTTTTTTTCTCTGTCGTCCTTGCTTGAGTGCAGTGGCCAGATCTCAGCTCACTGCAAGCTCCGCCACCAGGGTTCCCGCTATTCTCCTGCCTCATCCTCCCGAGTAGCTGGGACCACAGGCGCCGCCACCTCGCCCGGCTAATTTTTTGTGTTTTTAGTAGAGACGGGGTTTCGCCGTGTTAGCCAGGATTGTCTCGATCTCCTGACCTTGTGATCCGCCCGTCTCGGCCTCCCAAAGTGCTGGGATTACAGGCTTGAGCCACCGCGCCCGGCCGAAAGTTTGTCTTTCAACTTAGCTGATCGCATTTTTATTTGTTTTGCTGTGTAGATGTTACGTAGTCAACTGTATGATTCTTTCTTCCCCCATGCTAAAGAGATAAAGATATTCCTGTATATTTTCTTCTAGTACTTTTAGGGTTCGTTTTTCATATTCAAAATTTAAAATCTGATCTATTGGGAATTTATCCTGATGTAAGATGTGAGGTATGAATCCAACTCTACATTTTTCGTAGCTGTCTAAACACCATGTAATAGAGTCCATCTTCCCCCCACTGTTTTGAAATGCCAGCTTTATCATATGCTTAATTCCTGGGCTGGGCACAGTGGCTCACGCCTGTAATCCCAACACTTTGGGAGGCTGAGGTGGGCAGATCGCTTGAGCCCAGGAGTTTGAGACCAGCCTGGGCAACATTGGTGAAACCTCATCTCCACAAAAACTAGAAAAATTAGCGGGACACAGTGGTGCACGCCTATAGTCCCAGGTACCTGAGAGGCTGAAGTGGGAGGATAGCTTGAGCTTGGGAGGCAGAGATTGCAGTGACCACTGTACTCAAGCCTGGGCAACAGAGCTACACTCTGAGTCAAATAATAATAATGATTCCAATATGTATACTGGTTTATTTTCATATTTGCTTGTTTAAGTGCTTTGATCTGGCTATCTGTTTATATATCGTGTCATACTGTTCTGATTATTAAAGTTTTATAATCTGTTTTAATACTCAATAGTGCCAGGCACAGTCTCCCCACCCCATTGCTATTATTGTCAGCTTTCCTGGCTGCTATTCCATACCTATTTATTTCTGGGGGGGGAACAGCTTTATTGAAATATAATTTGTATACCATACATACCCATTTTAAAGTATATACTTTAGTGTTTTTTAGGATATTCACAGAGTTGTACAGCTGTCACTACAATCAATTTTATTTATTTTTTTTCTTGGAGATCAAGTTTTGTTCTTGTTGCCCAGGCTAAAGTGCAATGGCGTGATCTCGGCTCACTGCAACCTCCGCCTCCTGGGTTCAAGCGATTCTCCCGTCTCAACCTTCCAAGTAGCTGGGATTACAGGCGCCCGCCACCACGCTCAACTAATTTTTGTAGTTTTAGTAGAGATGTGTTTTCACCATGTTGGTCAGGCTGGTCTCAAACTCCTCACCTCAAGTGATCCACCCGCCTCGGCCTCCCAAAGTGCTGGGATTACAAGTGTGAGCCAACGCGCCCGGCCAATCAATTTTATTGATAGAACATTTTCTTCATCCCCAAAAGAGACCCCATACCCATTAGCTGTCACCTCCTCATTCCCTAGTTCCCCACCTCCAGTTCCAAGCAACCATTATCTGCTTTCTGTCTCTACAGATTTGCCTATGCTGGACATTTCATTTAAAGGAATCACACAATATGTGGCTTTTTGTTTCTGGGTTTCTTCTTTTCTTTTTGAGATGGAGTCTCGCTCTGTCGCCCAGGCTGGAGTGCAGTGGCACAATCTCGGCTCACTGCAACCTCCACCTCCCGGGTTCAAGCAATTCTCCTGCCTCAGCCTCCCGAGTAGCTGGGATTACAGGTGCCCCCACCGCACCTGGCTGATTTTTATATTTTTAGTAGAGACGGGGTTTCACCATGTTAGCCAAGCTGGGTCTCTGGATTCTTTTCACTGGGCACGTTGTGTTCAAAGTTCACCCACGCTGTAGCATATATTAGTACTTCCTTTTTATTGCCAAATAATATTTCAGTGTATGGATTCTTACTTATTTTTCCACGACTTTTAGGATCAATTTGTTGAGGAAAAAAGAGCTGTTCAGATTTTTTTTTTTTTTTGGGTAGAGACTAGGTCTCACTATGTTGCCCAGGCTGAGCTCAAACTCCTGGGCTTAAGCAGTACTCCTGGTGTGACTTCCCAGGGTACTGGGATTACACAGGTGTGAGCCACGGCACCCGGCTGCTTCAGATTTCTATTACATCATGCCACATTTCTCTAGTGACATAAGTAGAGCTGCCATTTCTATGGGTCGAGACTCCCTGTCCACAACCGGGGTGCCTTTCCATTGGCATGAGTCCTTCGTGTGTTGTTCAGTAGCCTCTGACACATCTCTTATAAAGTTTATTTCTAGGTATTTTATATATTTTGATGCTACTGTAAATATTTAGCTGCTATCTTAGGTCATCTTTTGTTCTCTTAACCTGATCATCATAAGCACTTTCTCTTCTATTATTTTTACAGTGATTATTTTAAAATATTCTTTTGGGCAAAACCCTGTCTCTACTAAAAATACAAAAATCAGCCGGGCCTGGTGGCACGTGCCTGTAGTCCCATGTACTCGGGAGGCTGAGGTGGGAGAATCCCTTGAATCCGGGAGGCGGAGGTTGCAGTGAGCCGAGATCGCACCACTGCACTCCAGCCTGGCCAACAGAACAAGACTCTGTCTCAAAAAAAAAAAAAAAAAAAAAAAATCCTTTTGGCTGGGCATAGTGGCTCACGTCTGTATTTCCCCACTTTGGGAGGCCGAGGCGGGTGGATCACCTGAGGTCAGGAGTTTTGAGACCAGCCTGGCCAACATGGTGAAACACTGTCTCTACTGAAAATACAAAACCCTAGCCAGGCATGGTGGCGGGTACCTGTAATCCCAGCTACTCTGGAGGCTGAGGCAGGAGAATCGCTTGAACCCAGGAGGCAGAGGTTGCAGTAAGCTGAGATCCCATCACTGCACTCCAGCCTGGGTGACAAGAACGAAACTCCATCTCAAGGAGAAAAAAAAAATCCTTTTAATGAATTAACAATGACTTGTAGAAAATTCAGGAACTTTAAAAAGTATAAGAACATTTATTGTAATCCATAAGGTTTTTTTGGCGGTGGTTTTGAGACTCAGTCTCACTCCTGTCACCCAGGCTGGAGTGCAGTGGCTCGATCACAGCTCACTGCAGCCTCAACCTCCCAGGCTCAAGTGATCCTCCCACCTCAGCCTCCCAAGTAGCTAGAATCATAGGCACCACAGCCAGATACTTTTTTTGTATTTTTAGTAGAGACGGAGTTTTGCCATGTTGCCCAGGCTGGGCTCAAACTCCTGGGCTCAAGTCATGCTGCTACCTTAGCCTCCCAAAGTACTAGGATTACAGAAGTGAGCTGCTGCACCCAGCCCCATACGTTTTGTTTTATATGAGGTGGGATTCAGTGTGGAAACTAGAGACCGCTTTAGGCATTTTAATCTAGAAGGGATTTCACACAGGGAAGGGGGTGCTTCCAGGTTACTGGAGGGGCTGAAGGAGCAGGTTTCAGGTTGGTCTCTAAGATATAACAGAAGTGACCTGCGAGGTAACTGCTCCCTTCGAATCCAGCCTGAAACTGTTGAGTTCAGGATACACCACGTGTAGCTGTGATCCGGGATAAGAAGCTACTTCTACAGCTGCCTCTGAACACCACATAAGCCAGTAGCCAGGAGTAGGAACTTGCAGTCTGGCTACCAAAACTATTAGAAATACCTCAGGTGGCCAGGTGCAGTGGCTCATGCCTGTAATCCCAGCATTTTGGGAGGCCGAGGTGGGCGGATCACCTGAGGTCAGGAGTTTGAGACCAGCCTGGCCAACATGGTGAAACCCAGTCTCTACTAAAAATTCAAAAAAATTAGCCAGGCGTAGTGGTGGGCGCCTGTAATCCCAGCTACTCGGGAGGCTGAGGCATGAGAATTGCTTGAACCCAGGAGGCAGAGGTTGCAGTGAGCTGAAATCATGCCACTGCACTCCAGCCTAGGCCACAGAGCGCAACTTCATCTCAAAAGAAAAGAAAAGAAAAGAAAAAGTGAAAGAAATACTTCAGGCACTGAAGACCAGGCACTGCTGCAGAGAACCTCACATTTGCATGAGGGGCCAGGAAGCCTTTGCCTCCCTTCCACCCTTCACATCTTGCAAAGCATGTCCAATTGGCTGGACCAAATTGGCTGCGACTCCAGCCCCAAGGGGCTCTGGGGAACAGGATTTCAGGCTTTTCAACAGCTGCTGTAGGAGGAGGGTGGACTGACGAGTATATGAGCCAGCCCCAGGACCTTTCCCTGTTGTCTAAAATTTTATAATAAATATGTATTATAATTAACCAGAAAACACTCCCAGAACTCCCCATTTTAGGGACTTTTGGTTTATTTCTTGCCAGTCTGTTTTCTTTGTGCCTATGGGTATAGAAAGAAAATATATATGTATGTTTTGATACACGTGTCTATTATTTATATAACACAATTGGATTGTACAGCCAGCCATGCATATCTGAGTTCTGAGTTCATGAATTCAACTGCAGATTGAAAATATTTGGAGAAAAAATGTATGGTTGTGTCTGTCCTGAACACATACTGTCATGTTACTGTTCCCTAAACAATACAGCGTAACAACTATTTACAGAGAATTTACATTACATTAGATATTATATTAATAAGTAGAGATGATTTAAAGTATGTGGGAGGATTTGTGTAGGTTACACACAAATACATCATTTTATAGCAGGGACTTGAGCATCCTTCGATTTGTTTCTTTTTTTTTTTTTTGAGATGGAGTTTCGCTCTTGTTGCCCAGGCTAGAGTGCAATGGCGCCATCTCGGCTCACCATAACCTCCGCCTCTCAGGTTCAAGCGATTCTCCTGCCTCAACCTCCCAAGTAGCTGGGATTACAGGCATGCGCCACCATGCCTGGCTAATTTTGTATTTTTAGTAGAGACAGGTTTTTCTCCATATTGGTCAGGCTGGTCTCGAACTCCCAACCTCAGGTGATCCACCTGCCTCGGCCTCCCAAAGTGCTGGGATTATAGGCGTGAGCTACTGGAGGCGGAGTCTTGCTGCCACCCAGGCTGGAGTGCAGTGGCGCGATCTCAGTTCACTGCAACCTCCACCTCCTGGGTTCAAGTTGTTCTCCTGCCTCAGCCTCCCTAGTAACTGGGATTACAGGTGCATGCCACCATGCCCATCTAATTTTTGTATTTTTAGGAGAGACAGGGTTTCACCGTGTTGGTCAGGCTGGTCTCCTAACCTCAGGTGATCCACCCACCTCGGCCTCGCAAAGTGCTGGAATTACAGGTGTGAGCCACCACACCCGGCCGCATCCTTGGATTTAAATATCTATGGGAGGTCCTGGAAGCATTCCCCCACAAATAAGGGCTATACATTGGTTACCCTTTTTAACTTTCTTTTTTCCCGTGTCATGAAAATGTCAGACGTGTGATCTTGAGCAGCCGCGTG
Organism: Papio anubis; assembly: GCF_008728515.1. Classification (NCBI taxonomy): domain Eukaryota; kingdom Metazoa; phylum Chordata; class Mammalia; order Primates; family Cercopithecidae; genus Papio; species Papio anubis. The sequence continues at coordinate 136,960,884 of NC_044979.1, read as the reverse complement.
TGAGATTGCGTTGGTGACCTTTGCCCTCCTTTGCCACAGTGGCTGTGACAGTGAGAAGCGAGTCCCAGAGGAACTTAGAAGGGACTCAAAGCCAGGGAGGAAAGAGGGCAGCCTGGAGGGCCCCCGCCTGCCAGGCCTGCCCGGCTTGCCCAGTGGGTGTCCACCGGAGCCGTGGCTGAGGTCTGTGGCCCTCACCAACCCTGCATCTGCCTTCCTTAGGGGAGGAACATCATCGTGTTCTACGGCTCCCAGACGGGGACTGCAGAGGAGTTTGCCAACCGCCTGTCCAAGGACGCCCACCGCTATGGGATGCGAGGCATGTCAGCGGACCCCGAGGAGTATGACTTGGTAAGCTGCCACTGCGGGCCGGCCCCAGATGGAGGCAGTGGGCAGGACGGGGAGCAGGTCTGTAGGGCGCCCCTCAGCAGGGAGTGGGGTCCTGGGAAGACGTCCTTGGAAGTTGCCTTCCTGTGAGGGTCACTGCCATCCCTGCCTGGGCTAACTGAAGGAAGGGCCATTCCTGCAGCTGCAGCCACACGCCAGGCGTCCTTTCCCCAGGACCGGCCCTCCCCGGAGCGCCAGCTGCCCTCCTTGTTGCCACCACATCTCCCAAACCAAACCCACCCTCCCCAGCTGCTCCACTCCCCCCTCCTCCGGGGTCTTGGTGACGGGCACCACCGCACAGCCATCTCCAGGCTGCATTTCAAGTTGATGAACAATTTAGATTATCAGTGAGCACCAGGGCCATGTGGTGCTTGGGAGCCCTGGAATGATGAAGTTCCCAGGGTGACCGCAGACCTGCATCAGCACAGGAGGCCACGTTCTGGTGGCTCTTTTGTGGCAAACTTCACTTTCCTCTAGAAACACATCCTCTCCACTCCAGCCCAACACAGGTGGCCTTGTCCTGCCCACCTGACACAGATGCCCATGCCCCACCCTCTGTGTCATTCCTTCTTTCCGATCCCATGACACCCGGACATCCCTGGCCTGGCACCACCCTGGGCAGGACCTGGCCTTCCCCGTCTGGTGCGGGTTGAACCTTGAGCAGGCTCAGTCATAGCCGGGGCGCGGTCCTGCCCCTATCTCTGCAGGCTGACCTGAGCAGCCTGCCGGAGATCGACAACGCCCTGGTGGTTTTCTGCATGGCCACCTACGGCGAGGGGGACCCCACCGACAATGCCCAGGACTTCTACGACTGGCTCCAGGAGACAGACGTGGATCTCTCTGGGGTCAAGTTTGCGGTGAGTCACCCAAAGACTGCTGTGGGCTCCCGGTGGCCTGCGGTGCCTCCGGATCCTTGTGTCTGAAAGGCAGCCCTCCAGACCCCCACCCTGTTCTCAGCAGCCAGGGCAGGCCACTCGTGAGACCCTCTGCTCTGCCCTGGACCCCAGCACTATGAGAGTGTCCCCTCCCTGTCCTCAGCTCCAGGGGACATTGGGTGCTGGAGACTAAAGGCAAGAGGGTTCTGGCTGGACGACTGAGACTTGGCTGGGCTAGGGGAGCTGGAGTCCCAGCCAGTGGGGAGGGTGGGCTGCCTCCACTTCCCCATGGGTTGAGGCTGGCGGTGGACGGGGCAGGCTGTGGGCTGCAGGTCACCCAAACGAAGCCTCTTCAGTGGCCCAGTGTTCCTCACAGTGCAAGGCACCTGATGGGATGGAGGCCTGCAGGTGTTCCCAGCAGCTCAGCCGGCGCTGTGGGGCCTCCCACCCCGCCCCCATGGCACCTCCCGCTGGTCAGGCCGAGGGCCAGGCCTCAGAGCGGCCCCTGTGTCCACACAGGTGTTTGGTCTTGGGAACAAAACCTACGAGCACTTCAATGCCATGGGCAAGTACGTGGACAAGCGGCTGGAGCAGCTCGGGGCCCAGCGCATCTTTGAGCTGGGCTTGGGCGACGACGATGGGAAGTGAGTGCCCACCCTGCCACCCTGATCAGCGCTGTGGGCCTAGGCAAGGGCCGTGGAACGTGAGGGGCACGCACACCCTTGTGTCAGCTGAGACTCAGCGACACGCACCTCCCACACAGGGAAGGGGCTCTCCCGCCTCTGCCCTGCCCCTGCCGGTGTTGCTTTTCGGCTTGTCCAACTCCCTGGAGCCTTCCTGATGCTCTGGGTTGATGTCACTGGGCGCCCAGTCCTGAGCTTTGGGGACGGGGCGTGCCTGGCACCAGGTATTGTTGCCACATCGGCCTGCCCTGAGCCGTTCCCCACTCCTCTCCTCGGCCCAGCTTGGAGGAGGACTTCATCACCTGGAGAGAGCAGTTCTGGCCAGCCGTGTGCGAGCACTTTGGGGTGGAAGCCACTGGCGAGGAGTCCAGGTGAGCGAGGGCCCGCAGGTGCCACCGGTGGGTGGGCTGGGCGGGTCCTGTGCCGAGGGCGGCCACCCTGGAATGGGGGCTGGCAGTGGGTCGCAGCGAGGTCGAGGAGGGACCTTGGTCCCAGCCAAGGACTCACTCTGCCACCTTGCTCTGCACTGCCCCGGGGCAGCGGGGCGCACCCCACCTGTCGACAAGGACACAGTGCGTCGGGCTCTGAGGCTAGGTTCAACTTTGGCAGAGGGGTTCATTTCCTTAAAATCTGTCTCCATAGACTTGGCCAAAAACAGCGTTCCTCTCTGTGCCCTCGATGGCCCCTGGGTGCTGCCCGGGCTTTCTTTACCTTCTCCCAGAATCTCCCGGAAGCCTGCCCAACCCTGCCCCGGCTTCTGGGCGCCTGACCCCCAGCAGCTCCATGCCACCTCCCTCCTTGCTCCCTCGCCTGCCCTCCTTGCGCATCTGCAGCAGGGGCTCCCCCGCCTCCTGTCGTATGTACCTGGGCCCTTGCCCCGAAGGCCATGCGCCATCTCCCCTGTAGTCCAGCCCCTCCCTCTCAGGACTGACCCCTGCTGCTTCCCAGCCTCACCCTCGGTCTTCCCCTTCCAGCATTCGCCAGTACGAGCTTGTGGTCCACACTGACATAGACGCGGCCAAGGTGTACGTGGGGGAGATGGGCCGGCTGAAGAGCTACGAGAACCAGAAGCCGTGAGTGGAGGGAATGTGGCTTGGGGCAGACGGCTCTATGGCCGCTGGTGCATCCCAGACTCAGTCTGCCGTGTATCCCCATATCCCCGCAGGGCCCTTCTCACCAGACCCCGTGCCACGAGTGGGTGTGAGTGTCCCTACACAGGGAAGGCATGAGGCCCAGAGCAGAGAGGGGAACTGCCCGAGAGCCAGGCAGCTGCTCCATGCCCTGACGCAGTGCCTGTCCAGGGCCCGGCCCCGGAAGACTGGCACTCGCCCAGTTTGTACTGAGCTCACTTAGCCACCTTACTCTACACTGCCCAGGGCCGCAGGGCGCGTCCCACTTCTCAACAAGGACACAGCGCACTGGGCTCTGTGGCTACGATCCTCTTTGGCAGCTGGGCTCATTTTCTTAGAATCTGTCTCCATAGATAGACTTGGGGAAAACCTAGCGTTCCTCTGTGCCCTTGATGACCCCTGGGTGCTGGCCAGATTCCTGCCTGAGCCACCCAGGGAAGTCCGTGCCACTGCATCCAACACCAGCTGCCCTGCTTTCTGTAGGCCTGCCCCAGCCTGGCTGGAGCAGGAAGCCCCGCATTTCAGTGGCTTTCCGGAGTGCAGATTTCTGTCTCGTCCACGGTGTAGTCCAGGACATGTGGGGGTGGGGAAGCTATGCCCCTCATATGGAGACCCAGCCACCTTCCAGCCTGTGGCACCGTCAGCTTGGGTCTCACAGTTCTTTTAAGGGCCAGCCTCAGTTTCCACATTTGGAAATGGAGACACTGATGACCCAGCTCTGCCCACGTGGTGGGACTGTAGAGAGAACTGCATTGGGGCCAGGCGAGGTGGCTCACACATGTAATCCCAGCACTTTGGGAGGCCGAGGCGGGTTACTTGAGGTCTAGAGTTCGATACCAGCCTGGCCAACATGGTGAAACCCCGTCTCTAGTAAAAATATAAAAATTAGCCAGGCGTGGTGGCGCACGCCTGTAATTCCAGCTGCTCAGGAGGCTTAGGCAGGAGAATCACTTGAACCTGGGAGGTGGAGGTTGCAGTGAGCCGAGATTATGCCACTGCACTCCAGCCTGGGCGACAGAGCGAGACTCAGTCTCAAAAAGAAAGAGAACTGCATTGGATCGGGCTGGGAGAGCCCTTGATGTAACCGGTGAGATTTCCTCGTGGAGATCTCTTGAGATTCCCTGTGCTTTGTGCAACCAGAAGGGTCCTTGGGGACAGAGACTCAGATTCAAGCCCTGGCAGCTCACTGCGCTTCTCTCCTCCCCACCCAGCCCCTTTGATGCCAAGAATCCATTCCTGGCTGCAGTCACCACCAACCGGAAGCTGAACCAGGGGACCGAGCGCCACCTCATGCACCTGGAATTGGACATTTCGGACTCCAAAATCAGGTACCAGCTGCCGCCATCACCCCCTGAACCCTCACTCTGGGCCTCCTGACCCGGGGCAGGGCCGGCCTTCCGCCCTCCCGAGCCTGGCATCTCCCTCCAGGTATGAATCTGGGGACCACGTGGCTGTGTACCCAGCCAACGACTCTGCCCTCGTCAATCAGCTGGGCAAAATCCTGGGTGCCGACCTGGATGTCGTCATGTCCCTGAACAACCTGGATGGTGAGTGCCACAGTCAGGGCGCCCTGCCAGGTCCAGGCAGCTGCAGGATTGGGCCTGTAGGAAGGCCCTGGGTTGAGCTTCTACTTAGGCCTGAAGCCCGGGTACCTGGGCGGCCCTTGCACCGAGACTCCACGGTTACAGGATCCCAAGCAAATGGGAGGCAGAGTGGCCGTAGGTCAGGCCCTCTCTTGGGGTTCCCCCTACCCTGTCACTGTCATAGCCTTTAAGGGAGTGAGGTGCTGGGGCCTGGAGGCAGAGGCAGCCCCGGTTCCCCCATGGCCACTGTGTCCTGCTGGGAAGGAAGGCCCTGGGGCTGCTCCCACCTCCTCACCGAAGTCGGGAGTCAGCAGCCCTCCCAGGTCCCCAAGGGTGCTCCGTGGTGCCAAGGGGCAGTAGCCATTGCACGAGGCTGCCCGGGCCTGGTGGGGCTGCCCAGCCTGAGCTGTGAAGCTCCCGCAACCCACTGGTCACCGACCTGGGCCCAGACCGTCTCCACCCACCCCTGCTAGCCGATCCTCAGCAGCCGCGCCAGGGCTGCCCTTACTATCGGGTTCCACAACCCGCCTGTGAGGGAGCAGCAGGAAAAGGGGCGGTGCCGTGTCACACCGTGTTGTGTGCCGTGAAAGCACAGCGGGTGCGTTAGTGTGCAGGGCGGGTGGGCCCCCCGCACCTCCCCTAGAAGAGTCCTGCCTCTCATGAGGACTTCCTCTCTGGCTGGAGGCCCCAGACTTGGCCCCAGGGCCAGGGAGGCATCAGACAGCACAGGCCTTGTTTCCAGCACCAGCTGGGGCGCCTGTTCCCGCAGAGTTGGCCCGAGGCGTCAACCCCTCCCGCAGCAGCCACCCATCCCCAGGAGGCGGCCGCGTACCCCAAATCCTGCCTGTGTCTTTCCCGCAGAGGAGTCCAACAAGAAGCACCCATTCCCGTGCCCCACGTCCTACCGCACCGCCCTCACCTACTACCTGGACATCACCAACCCTCCGCGCACCAACGTGCTGTACGAGCTGGCGCAGTACGCCTCGGAGCCCTCGGAGCAGGAGCTGCTGCGCAAGATGGCCTCCTCCTCCGGCGAGGGCAAGGTGCGCCGCCTAGGCTCCGCGATCTCTGCCCTTAGTAACCCTGCCGTTCTCCGAGCTCCATGGGCTCCAATCAGCCCCGTCTCACCCCCGTGTCTCCTAGGAGCTGTACCTGAGCTGGGTGGTGGAGGCCCGGAGGCACATCCTGGCCATCCTGCAGGACTGCCCGTCCCTGCGGCCCCCCATTGACCACCTGTGTGAGCTGCTGCCGCGCCTGCAGGCCCGCTACTACTCCATCGCCTCATCCTCCAAGGTGAGGGCTGGCCCTGCCCTGCCAGCCACACGCTGGAGGCCCAGCCCTGCTGTCAGCACAGGAGCTCCGAGATCCAAGCCCTGAGCCCCAGTTCCACACTCAGCGCAGCTCCAAATGCCTCTCCAGGCTGTGGACTCAGTGGGGCTGGTTTGTGAGATTCCCAGTATCTGTCCAGCCCCGGTCCCCAGAGCCAGTCCGGGAAGCTGCTGGGGATGGGGCCTCTGAGGTTTGGGTGCCAGGTGGGCTGGAAGAGGCCCTGGGTGGGTGGGGATGGCCTGCAGAACGGGACTCGGGGCCAGGGCTGGGCAGGGGCCTCGGCTTGGCGGCGGAGCTCACACGGCCCTCCCCACAGGTCCATCCCAACTCTGTACACATCTGTGCGGTGGTTGTGGAGTACGAGACCAAGGCCGGCCGCATCAACAAGGGCGTGGCCACCAACTGGCTGCGGGCCAAGGAGCCTGCTGGGGAGAATGGCGGCCGCGCGCTGGTGCCCATGTTCGTGCGCAAGTCCCAGTTCCGCCTGCCCTTCAAGGCCACCACCCCTGTCATCATGGTGGGCCCCGGCACTGGGGTGGCCCCCTTCATAGGCTTCATCCAGGAGCGGGCCTGGCTGCGGCAGCAGGGTGAGTGGGGGCCCGCAGGGGAGGGGGTGACGACTGGGAACCCCACGCTCACCCCGGCCCCTGCCACGCAGGCAAGGAGGTGGGGGAGACGCTGCTGTACTACGGCTGCCGCCGCTCGGATGAGGACTACCTGTACCGGGAGGAGCTGGCGCAGTTCCACAGGGACGGCGCGCTCACCCAGCTCAACGTGGCCTTCTCCCGGGAGCAGTCCCACAAGGTGAGACGGGCGGGCACCCATGAAGGCGGGGACGGGGCTGGCAGGGCCTCAGCTGCTGTGCCTTCCCCTCACGGCACCACCCTTGGCCTCAGGTCTACGTCCAGCACCTGCTAAAGCGGGACCGAGAGCACCTGTGGAAGCTGATCGAAGGCGGCGCCCACATCTATGTCTGTGGGTGAGTGGGGTCACTGGAGTAGGGGTGGGGAGGACAAGGCCCTGCCTACCGCAGTTGGCCCAGCCCCCAGCACCCCCTCTTCCTGCCCAGGGATGCACGGAACATGGCCAGGGACGTGCAGAACACCTTCTACGACATCGTGGCTGAGCTCGGGGCCATGGAGCACGCCCAGGCCGTGGACTATGTCAAGAAGCTGATGACCAAGGGCCGCTACTCCCTGGACGTGTGGAGCTAGGGCCTCGCCTGCCCCACCCACCCCGCAGACTCCTGCCTGTAATCACTCTCCTGGCTCCCTCCTGCCGTCTCCTGGGTGGGTTTGGCTTGGCCTTGGCACAGGCACAGGTCCAGTGACAGAGACTCCTCCGGGGCCTGAGGTGCACCCTCCTGAGCTCCCCAGGCCGGGTGAGGGCCTCCGGCAGCACAGCCCAGGGCCTGCACGGGGACACCGGGCTCCATGCCTTGGGAGGCCTCTGGCCCTTGGTGGCCGCACAGAAGGGCTCTTTCTCTCAGCTGAGCTGGGCCCAGCCCCTCCATGTGATTTCCAACGAGTGTAAATAATTTTAAATAACCTCTGGCCCTTGGAATAAAGTTCTGTTTTCTGTATTTGCCTGGTATTGTGTGAGCAGATCTGGAGCCTCCACCTGGATCAACTTAACTCAGACCCAGGAACCCATGTGGCGGGGTCGCCAAGCCCTGCCCTCCCCCCGGAGAACACACATGCTCAGGCTACCTCTGGGCCTCTCTTTATTGAGGGCACTGGGCCCAGGTCTTCCTTCAGGGCCCACAGAGCCCATAAAACCCAAGGGAGAACAGCAGAGACCCCCTGATACACACATACACTCGAGGGGTGCCTCCCATCCCCTCCAACACGTGGGACGCAGAATCCCCTCTGGGCTGGCAGCGGAAGGCCCAGCCTCAATCCTTCTTGCTTCCATGCCACTGACTGTGAAACTTCTGGTGCACAACCCTCAGGGTAGTGAAGAAATTGCCGAGGAAGAGGAGGAGGAAGGGGAAGCCGCACATAAGCACCTGCGGGAGGAAGAGGGTGAGGGCCGGGCCTGGGCCTGGCCCATCCGTCCTCTCCAGGGACCCCAGCTCACCTGCCACTCCTTGCACTGAGGGTCCCGGGCCAGGTTGAACAACGTCAGTGCGTTAAAAAGCTGCCAGAACTGAGCAGGGAGGAGACATTTTACTCAGAAAACCCAGCCCCTGCTGGAGCCCGAAGCCGGTGCAGAGGACGGACATACAGGCAGGGACACAGAGGCACGACTTACGTGTCCAAAGAAAAGAAAAGGCAGCAGGAAGGTGAGGCCCCGCCACATCCAGGACTGGAAGCCCTCTGCGGGGAGGAAGGTCAGGGCACAGGACGGCCAGGGACAGGGGACGCCACCACTCAGACCCGGGACGGGAGGAAAGGAGAGTGTCCAGATGCCAGGGCCACGCCCGACTCACCCACAGTGAGGTCCATGGTGTGCCGCTCACCCAGTGCCCGCAGGCGGTAGAGACAGCCACTCTGGTAGTAGTACTGGAGAAACTGCACAAAGCCTGGGCCGGGCGGAGGACAGAAGAGCGGGGCTGAGCCCAGGGGGGTTTCCTGCCCCCACCCCCCACCACGGGTGCCCCCAGGCCTCAGCACGGACATCTGGGACACTCACTCTGGTACATGGAAAAGGACAGGAATTGGTTCCGGAATTTCTGGTACATGAGACCATCGGGCCTAAGAAAGTGGAGTTCAGTTGGGGACTCTTGGGGATGCCGTGTGTCCCCTCCCTGTCCTAGCTCCTGCCCCTGCTGGGGCCCAGCCACTCACCACGTCAGCATGACTCCCGACAGGAAGGTGGACACGTAGTGATGGAACACCCACCAGCCTTTGATTCTGGAGCAGAGAACGATCATCACCCCCAGGGCCTGTTCCTGCTTCCCAGGGGGTCCCAGCGCCCCATTCCATGCTCCCTTCCCTCAGGGCCCGCCCTGCCCACCGGGAGCCGTTGTTGATGAGGATGCTTTCCCGGATGGTCAGGGTGCAGTAGTACCAGACCAGCAGGAAGTTGAAGGTAGCGTCTGTCACCCTGCGGAGGGAAGGGACCGAGGGTTGGTACCACAGCGCCTGGGGATGGGCAGGGCCTCGGCCGGGCGGGACACCCACCTGGAGTTGAGCAGGAAACGGCAGGTGAAGGAGATGAGGATGAGGATGATGGTGAGGTAGAGCTTGAACTTCTCATACTCGTCCTTGTAGGCAAACCTGGGGGGCACAGGCTGGTGAGACGGGTGGGGTGCTGGTGGGGCCCATGCATGCCCCCACCCTGGGAGGGCAGCTGAGCCAAGGGAAGTCGGGTAGAGGGGAAGGCCGGGTGACACGGTGGAGGGGAAGGCCGGGTGAGGGGGTGGAGGGGAAGGCCGGGTGAGGGGGTGGAGGGGAAGCCTGGTGACGCGGTGGAGGGGAAGGCCGGGTGAGGGGGTGGAGGGGAAGGCCGGGTGAGGGGATGGAGGGGAAGGCCGGGTCGGCGGGTGGAGGCCCAGCCTGATTACTTAGCCTGCTTGCTCAGGAGCGTGACGTTGACGTTCCCCAGAACCAGGCTCAGGTACAATCTAGGGAAGGGGGTGGCAGGGTGAGGAGAAGCCTGAGTGACAGAGAAGCCACTGATACTCAGCCAAGCCTGCCAGGCCAGAGCCTGGGCCACCACCACCCCCCCTCACCCGCTGCTTTCCGCATGGCCTTGGCATCAGGTTCTGACCTTGGGGGCTGCAGACCCACTCCCTGCCATGCTCAGCCTTCCTCGTCGCCTGCTCTGGAATCCTGACCCCTGGGGAAACAGCGTCCCCTGTCTCCGCAGTCTTGCCTGAAACTCCCCCACCTCAGGGCCCCAAGAGAACCCAGCTCTCCCTCCTCGCTGAGGGCCGTCCCCATGTCCCCGATTGCTCCTCTGTGTGATGGCTACCACCTACCCCCCAGCTCCCTGCCACCTCCCCTCCAGAATCTTCAGTACTGGGCTCCACTTCAGTGACCCACACACCTGGCCACATCTGGGACGACCTCCCAAACCAGAACAGAAGCTTGGAGCTCTGACTGTGGGCTGACCCCCCAAGTGCCCGGCCTCCCGGGGCGTTTCTCCCCACCACAACCCCCTATCCCTCAGAGGCCTCCACGCTCTCCAGTTCCAGATCTCATCGGAGCCGGCCGAGTCCCCAGGCCACCCGCCAATTTCACCACTTTCTTGCCAATCCCCTTAATGTCCAGCCTCCACACCCACCAACTGAGATCATCTTGCCCTTCTCTGCCAGAGATACTCCAAGAGGTGACAGCAAAGTCGGTCACTTTCTCAGCACCTGCCCCAGACGCATGGGTTCTTGTTCACACTCATGCTGAACGGACAGAGGCTCAGCGTGGTTACGCCATTCGCCCTAGGCCACAAAGAGCTTCTGCGGCAGCCATGCTTCTCCCTCTACAGAGTGCTCCCGGCACAGTGCTCCCCACTCAGGCCAGCTCCAGCCTCCACTGCCAACCCACCAGGCTGCGGATGTGTCCCCACTCGGCTCCCCATCTGGTTCTTAGCACTAGCCTCTCCACATCCTCTCCCCCAAACCCTCCATCCTGTCTCCTCCCACCCCAGGCCCCACCTGCAACATCTCAGAGAAGATAGCCCAGCTTCTGCTCTGTGGGGGTCACTGTACTGGGAGCACTCCTCACCCTCATCTCTGCACCCTCCATCCTCCACTAGCCCTTCTCGCTCTCCCAGGGCTTCCCTCCATCACCTCTTCTGGCTCTTTCCCCTCTCGGCCCCTCTTTTCAGCAGGTGGATGTGCTTGCGTCTTCCCAGGGGCAAAGGAACCCTGCACCCAGGCAGCAGCTGCCCCTCGACCCGGTGCTAATTTCCAGTTCCTAGTTACTAATTCTCTCCCTCCACTCACGGCCACGCTCTAAAAAGTCTCCCAGAGGGCCGGGCGCGGTGGCTCACGCCTGTAATCCCAGCACTTTGGGAGGCTAAGGTGGGTGGATCATGAGGTCAGGAGATTGAGACCAGCCTGCTCAACATGGTGAAACCCCGTCTCTACTAAAAACACAAAAATGAGCCGGGTGTGGTGGTAGGCGCCTGTAATCCCAGCTACTCAGGAGCCTGAGGCAGGAGAATCCCTTGAACCAGGGAGGCAGAGGTTGAGCTGAGATCGTGCCACTGCACTCCAGCCTGGCGACAGAGCGAGACTCCATCTCAAAAAAAAAAAAAAAAAAAAAAAGTCTCCTAAACTTGGCTGTCTCCCTTCCTTGGCTCTTCTGTCATCCCCAAGATCAACGTCCACCCTGTTCCATCAAACGGTTCTCGCCAAGGTGACCCGACTTCCAGGATGCGCGTCCCCTTCCTTATCTCAGGACTGACCCCGAGGCTACTGACACTCCTTTCTCCCTGCCTTCTGGGCCAGGTATCTTCTCCCAGCTATCTTCCTGCCTGCAGCCTCTGTTGGGATTTTTCGCTTGGCGGAGGGTTTTGCACTGCCCTGTCCGTCCTCCTGGGTGACAGCAGCTGGCCTTTCCAAGCGCACGTTCCACCCCACCCTCTCCCCTGCCAACTGGGCTCAAGGCAAGTGCTGCAGCTCAGCAAAGCCTCTGGCCTCTTGGCTCCCTCTCAGCTCCTGCCCCGAGCTCTGGCCACTACAGTTCTGCTCATGGCCTTTGTGTCTACCTGCTGCTACCTCTCGCCCTCAGCCCGTGTGTCTGCCTCACTCTTTTTATTTATTTACTTATTTATTTTTTTTTTTTTTTTGGGGCCAGTCGGCTCTATCGCCCAGGCTGGAGTGCTGTGGCGGATCTCGTCTTGCAGAAATCCAGCCTCCCGGGTTCCGCGCCATTCTCCACTGCCTCCAGCCTCCAAGGTGGCTGGGATACGGTATACGCCACCTCGCCGGCTAGTTTTTTGTATTTTTAGTAGAGGCGGGGTTTCACGGGTTTAGCCAGGATGGTCGATCTCCTGACCTTGTGATCCAGCCCGTCTCGGCCTCCCAAAGTGCTGGGATTACAGGCTTGAGCCACCCAGCCCGGCCTTACTTATTTATTTTTTAAGACAGAATCTCACTCTGTCGCCCAGGCTGGAATGCAGTGGCGCAGTCTCGGCTCATTGCATCCTCTGCCTCCCAGGCTCAAGCGATTCTCCTGCCTCAGCCTCCTGAGTAGCTGGGATTACAGGTGTGCGCCACCACGCACAGCTAATTTTTGTTTTTAGTAGAGATGGGTTTTACCATGTTGCCCAGGCGGGTCTTGAACTCCCGACCTCAAGCAATCTGCCTTGGCTTCCCAAAAAAGTGCTGGGATTACAGGCATGAGCTACCGTGCCCAGCCTATTTTCTCTTTTTAAATAAATAGAGAGATAGGGTCTCAGTATGTCACCCAGGCTGGTCTTGAACTCCTGAGTTCAAGTGATCCTTCCACCTCTCTCTCTCAGAGTGCCGAGATTACAGGTGAGAGCCACCATGCCTGGCCCACTCTCTTTATTCTCTAAGATTCAAGCCACCCATCCCCTAATCCAGGAAGCCTTCTGTGACCTCCTGGACCGGGTCAGGCGTCCCTCACTGTGCCACCTCATTCCCCATGCTACGAAGCACCTATCACGTGAAATGTCACCCTCAGCCGGTTGTCTCCCCTGAAGTCAGCACTGGGCCTCACTGCTCAGCCTGCACTGGGCCCAGGGAACATTTGCTGACTATAATGAGCAAGAGGGGGCAGCACCCGGCTTCAGGCCTCCCCCCGCGGGAGTGGCTGTGAACTGAGCTGAGAGTGGGCAGTGGGGGCCTCACCCATTCTTCTTGGGCAAATAGGCCTCCATGTCAAAGAATAGGCCTTGGCGCTCTTTCATCTGGTTCTCCAGCTCCTGCGCGGCCCCCTCGGCCTCTGCTGGGAGGGAGGGTTTGCATCTGCGGGTGAGGCCAGAAAGAGTCAGGGTAGGAGGACTCCCAAATGTCCTCCCTGACTCCCACAGGGGCAGAAGGGCAAACACGGCCCAGAGAGGGGAGGAGCGGTGCCCAGGGTCTCACAGTGCCAGCCCTCCCACCCCACATTCAGCCCATGGCAGGTGGGGTAGCGGCTCCTAACTTCTTCAGGGTGAGGGCCAGCTCCTGGAGCCGCTTCTTCTGCCGCGTGATGGAGCTGGTGCAATTGTTCTGAAGTTTCGTCAGCTCCTCCAGCTTCAGGCGGTATAGCCGATGGGTCTCCTGGGGACCGGAGGGGAGAAGGCTCAGGCCAGTTGGGGAGCCACTGAGCCAGAGCCTGCAGGCAGGACGTGGGGCTCAGGCTCCCCCAGGGCTGCTGGGAGGGTTCGCTCAGCGGGAAAGGAGGGAGAACTGCGCCTGCCTGGGGATGAGGTGGCCGTCTCCCCAAGGCAGGCGAGGGCCTGGGTGTCCTCCTGTGAGCCCAGAGACCCCATGGCACCCCTCCCCGAGAAACAGACTAGATGTTTTGTGTTTTTTTTTTGGTTTGAGATAGTCTCGTTCTGTCGCCCAGGCTGGAGTGCAGTGGCGTGATCTCGGCTCACTGTAACCTCCGCCTCCTGGGTTCAAACCATTCTTCTGCCTCAGCCTCCCAAGTAAACTGGGATTACAGGCACCCGCCATCATGCCTGGCTAATTTTTGTATTTTTGTAGAGACAGGGTTTCACCATGTTGGCCAGGCTGGTCTTGAACTCCTGACCTCACGTGATCTGCCTGCCTTGGCCTCCCAAAGTGCTGGGATTACAGGCATGAGCCACCGGGCCCAGCCAAGGTTTTCTTAGTCTCAGCCCATCTGCTAGTTGTCCCTACCCTACAAGGACAGGCTCTCTTTCTCCTACCTTGAGTCTGGAGCTTAGGCCCCAGGGCCCCCTTCTGGACCAAGCGGGCCGCCCAGAGCCACCCCTCTGTCCTCTCAGCTCCTCCTGCCTATCCAGCCTTCCAGTACAGGCGGAGCTGAGCTTCTCAGGCATTCCTGACATCTTCTTCCCAGGTTAAAGGTCATCAGATTTCAGCCCTAGAGCCTCCTGCTCTAAGGCCAGCCCCCCTCACCTTTGGCCCAAGGCTTCCCCGAGCACTTTGCCCTGGTAGGTGAGTCTCAAGAAGGCGTAGCCTAGAGGTGGGGCAAGGGGCAGTGTGAAGAGAGTCAAGCAGGGGCTGTGGCCAGGACAGCGGGGGCCAGGCGGGGAGGCTGGGTCTGCTCAGTCTCTGGGGAGAAGCACCAATGGCAGGGGGCTTGGCAGGGCCAGGGGCAGCTGGGTTTCAATGCCAACAGGAAGGGGTTGGAACCAGTCCAGGAGAGGCAAAGGCCTAACCAAGCCATCAGCTGGCGGGGGCTCCACTCCGTCTGGATCTTGTTTCTCATGCCCAGGAGGGGTCACCACGCCCCCTCGGACCCCAGCACGTGCCACTTCTGCCCACTCACAGTCACCGCCCTCTTCCCTGGCTGGATGAGGCCAGCAGCCTCCTCCTCCCTGGCCTCTGGACAGAACAGCCACGGTGGCCCCGAGGGAGCTCAGTCCAGACAGTTCCTCCCGTAGCTTTCCACTGGCCTCGGAGGGACTCCGATCTCTGCCAGGCCAGGGCGTCCCTACAGGGCCTGGCCCCGCCCACCCCTCCCCTAGCTCTCCTTGATGCAGCCACATGGGCCTGTCAAGTCCCCTCTTTCCTTCTAAAGGCCTCAGCGGTGCGCGCTGTCCCTCTGCCTGGGGCGCGCCCCCATCCAGGCCGAGGACTCCCCCTAAACGCTGCTCCCCCGACCCGGGCTGCCTCTCGAGCGCTGCCCGCTGCGCGTTTGCTGAGTGGCTGACCCAAGACTGGGCCCGCCCGTGTATGACTCAGACGGCCGCTCTCTCCTGGGAGAGGACGGGGTCGGGGTCTGGGCCCCTTTCCAAGGCCCTCATTGGAAGCCGAGGTCGCCAGGGCAGTGGGGTCCCACCGGGGTTCCCGGACACTGGAGGAGGCGGCGGTGGACACCAGGACCCGGGGCCTCTTCCCCCTAGGCAGTGACGACAGGGCCCCGACCCCTGACCCTTAGCTCCCTGCTGCCTGACCCAGGGCTGCCCGACCCTTGCCCCTGAGCCAGTGAAACGCGGCTCGGGGCCACCGGGCGTCCGCAGCGGCGCTAACCTGGATGTTCTGGAAGTCCTGCTGTAGATCCTCCCAGTCCCGCAGGCAGTCGCCCAGCGGGCCCGGGGGCGGGGGCTGCATGGCTGCAGAGCCAGGAGCCAGGAGCCAGGAGCGGAGGACAGCGCAGCAACCCCGGCCCGCCCGAGGCTCCTACGCCGCCGCCCCCGTCCGCTTCCGGGCTCGCGCCGCCACAGGCACCAATGGGGAAAGGCCACGCCCCCCACCCCAGCCAATCTGGGGCAGGGGCGGGGCAGGGGCGGGGCCATATGCAAGGGCGGTTGCTAGCCCCGGGACTCGCGGCCTGGACCTGGACTGGGATGGCTGCAGCCCCCGGGCCCGGACTGCACTGACTGTGCCAGCGGCGTGGTGCAGCCAGCAGGGCTCTGACCCGTCATGCTGAGAGCAAACCAAGGTCCAGGGAGGTGACACCTGCCTGCAACACTTTCGTCCTTGGGAAGCTGAGCCTCTTTGGGGAAGGGAGTTAGAGCTGCTTCTCTCGCTTGGATTTTTACAGGGGCCTCCTTTCTCCCTGCCTCACCTCCACTGTCCCTTCTCGCGGCCACCAGACTGCGCCTCCCAAAACACAAGGCTGATTCCCTATCATGTTCATGCTTAAAACTTTCCAGTGACTGTGTCCTGCCTACCAGGAGGTCCATAATCAGAGCTCTGCAGCTATCCCTGGCTCTGTCCCAACTCAAACCCTGAGGAAAGCCAGGGCTGCGTGGAAAGTTGTTCCCCCTCTGGCAAAACCCCCTCCATCCCTCCGCAGAGCGCGCTAGGTGGTGGGACGGCATTCATCTCTCTGTTCCCAGCCCCACCCATGTGGTGGCAGGGAATGGTTGCCGAATGGACTTGGGGAGGGCCCTGCATGGATGGACATCCTAATCCCCTACCAGTCCCCTAGTCTGTGCCTTCTCCTGATGCCCAGTTTGTTCTGTGGGTGCTGCCAGCTTTGGAGAAGCACATTCGGAAAACAACTTCCAACTGGGTGCCGAGGCCCACACCTGTAATCCCAGCACTTTGGAGAGGCTGAGGCTGGAGGATCACTTGAGCCCAGGAGTTCGAGACTAGCCTAGGCAACAGAGCAAGACCCTGTTTCTACAAAAATAAAAATAAATTAGCCAGGTGTGATGGTGCATGCCTGCATTCCCAGCTACTTACTCAGGAAGCTGAGGTGGGAGGATCGCTTGAGCCCAGGGAAGTTGAGGCTGCAGTGAGCCATGATTGCACCACTGCACTCCAGCCTGAGAGACAGCAAGACCGTGCCTCAAAGAAATAAATAAATAAATAGGCAGGCCGGGCGCGGTGGCTCAAGCCTGTAATCCCAGCACTTTGGGAGGCCGAGACGGGCGGATCACGAGGTCAGGAGATCAAGACCATCCTGGTTAACACGGTGAAACCCCGTCTCTACTAAAAAATACAAAAAAAACCTAGCCGGGCGAGGTGGCAGGCGCCTGCTGAGGCAGGAGAATGGCGTAAACCCGGCAGGCGGAGCTTGCAGTGAGCTGAGATCCGGCCATTGCACTCCAGCCTGGGTGACAGAACGAGACTCCGCCTCAAAATAAATAAATAAATAAATAAATAAATAAATAAATAAATAAATAAATAAAAAAAAATAAAAATAAATTTAAAAAAAGGAAAGGGGATAAAAATAAAAGGAAAACTGTTAAGACCTTAGGAATTTCTAGAAACGTGGATAGGGAGATGGGGGAGGTGTGGTGAGAATCTCTCCTTGGTGAACACAGCCAGGCAGAAATGAGTGGGGAGCAGGGAAAGAAAATCTGTTTCAAGGGGTGGATGGCAGGAAGCACTAGGGATGAGGCAAGGGTGTGATCCCATTCCAGGAGCCTGGGGGCTAGACAAGGCTGGGCTTGGTATCTCTGGGGCTAGGGGACTGCCTATTGGTGGCTATTGTGACATCCTCTGTGAACCAACACAGGCAATCTCTGGGCGCCCCTAGGCAGCCTCCAAAGGGTCTAAGTCACCAGGGGGATGCAGGGCAGCTGCTCTAGCAGCCAGATGCTCTTCTAGAGGCAGCCTCAGGGGTGCAGTTGGGATGGCCCAGGACACCTCAGGGATGCGGGTTCTCAGTGAGCCTGAGCAGGGCGCACCTGTTAGGTGGCGTGAACAGGCGCTTGGGAAGAATCAGTACAGGAGGCTGACATGAGACTTTCAGGCAGTAAAGGCCTTCTCCTTCCAGACAAGCCTGGGTATACACACTGTGACCCTCCACCCACAAAATGCCCCCCAGCGAGGCTCTTCAGTACCCTTCACTGGGCCGCAGAGAAGATCAGTAGAGCGGATCCATGATGTTTGTGACGGAATCTCCAAGGATAGTCTTCTCCCATTCCAGCAGCTGACTCACCAATCCCCGATTTGGACACATGTTGTTTTTGCATTTCTTGACATAGGCCCAGGACCTCTATGAATACAAAGAGAGAAAGTGAACTTCAGGATTGGTCCTGGGCCCTTTCCACTAGGATCAGAGGCAGCTTTCAGAGACAAGAGGCACTTGCACAGTGCCAGCAACACGGCTTAAGGGCTGGACGCAGAAACAGGGCAGCCTGGCATGAATGCATCAGTGCTGGGAGTCATGGGAGCTGGCTCTGCCTCGGGCAAGCCCCTCTGCTTCTAAATCTGGTGACAGAAATAATTCCTAATTCAAACAGCTCCTGGGAAGATTGAGACAACATACATGAAACCACCTGTGGATGGCAAACACTATGCCAAGCCTAGCACAGTCTCAACAAAAGTTTGCATTGTGACTGGACTAATTAATGGAAAGAGGCAGAGAACTGTGGGCAAATTCTCTGAAGAAGGAAAATTCAAGCTGCCCTCCTCAGGCATCCACCTTAAAGTACAGGAAGGGTTGCTGCATGAAGGAGGGTGAGCACCTGGTCTCCCTCTGGATTGAGGACAAAAGAAAAAGGGAAAGGGAAAGGCAACAGTGGTGCCTGAAATTAGGAACAGAAGGAAATGACCGGGTACAGTGGCTCACGCCTGTAATCCCAGCACTTTGGGGGGCCAAGATGGGTGGATCACCTGAGGTCAGGAGTTCAAAACCAGCCTGGTCAATGTGGCAAAACCCTGTCTCTACTAAAAAAATACAAAAATTAGCCAGGTATGGTGGCACATGCCTGTAATCCCAGCTACTTGGGTGGCTGAGGCAGGAAAATCGCTTGAACCTGGGAGGCAGAGGTTGCAGTGAGCCGAGATTGCGCCACTGCACTCCAGCCTGGGTGACAGAGCAAGACTCAAGACTCTGTCTCAAAAAAAAGGGAAGGAAGTGATGTCAACCCAAAAAAGGCCATATATGAGAAGCCCACAGCTAATATCATACTCAATGGTGAAAGATAAAGCTTTTCCTCTAAGATCAGGAATGAGGCAAGGGTGCCTGCTTTCGTCACTTCTGTTCAACATAGTACTAGAAGTCCTAGCCAGAACAATGAGGCAAGAAAAAGAAATAAAAGGCATCTACATTGGATAGGAAGAAGTAAACTTTCCTCTGGTTTGAAGATGACATTATTTCGTATGTAGAAAACCCTAAAGATTACACACACACACACACACACACACACACAGAGCTAATAAATTCAACAAGGTTGGCCGGGTGTGGTGGCTCAAGCCTGTAATCCCAGCACTTTGGGAGGCCGAGGTGGGCGGATCACAAGGTCAGGAGATCGAGACCATCCTGGCTAACACGGTGAAACCCCATCTCTACTAAAAATACAAAAAATTAGCCGGGTGTGGTGGCTGGCACCTGTAGTCCCAGCTACTTGGGAGACTGAGGCAGGAGAATGGCGTGAACCCGGAAGGCAGAGTTTGCAGTGAGCTGAGATTGTGCCACTGCACTCCAGCCTGGGTGACAGAGCAAGACTCCGTCTCAAAAAAAAAAAAAAAAAAGCAAGGTTGAAGGATACAAAACATGCAAAAATTAGTTGCATGTCTATATACTAACAATAAACAATTCAAAAAGGAAATTAAAAAAACAATTCCATTTACAGTAGCATCAAAAAGAATAAAATATTTAACCAAGGAGGCAAAAGGCTTGTACACTGAAAACTGCAAGAAATTAAAGACACAAACAAATGAAAAGACATCCTGTGTTCATGGGTTGGAATGCTTAGTATCATTAAGATGCCAATACTACTCAAAGCAATCCACAAGTTTAAGGCAATCCCTACCAAAATCCCAACAGCATTTTTTGTAGAAATAGAAAAATCCATCCTAAAATTCATATGGAATCTCAAGGGACTCCATAAAAAAAAATCTTTAAAAAGAACAAAGTTGTATGTCTCACACTTCCTGATTTCAAACCTTCTAAAACAAAGCTATAATAATCAAAACAGTATGGTATGGACATGAACACAAAGAGACCAATGGAATACAACAGCCAGCCTAGCATAGAAATAAACCCTTACAAATATGGTCAAGCAATTTTTTTTTTTTTTTTGAGACTGAGTATCACTCTGTTGCCCAGGCTGGAGTTCAGTTGTGCAATCTCAGTTTACTGCAACCTCCGCCTCCTGGGTTCAAGTGATTCTTGTGCCTCAGCCTCCCAAGTAGCTGGGATTACAGGCATGCGCCACCAGGCCTGGCTCATTTTTGTATTTTTAGTAGAGACGAGGTTTTGCCATGTCAGCTAGGCTGGTCTCAAACTCCTGACCTCAGGTGATCCGCCCACCTCTGCCTCCCAAACTGCTGGGATTACAGGTGTGAGCCACTGCACCCGGTCTGTCAAGCAATTTTTGATAGTATGCCAAGACCATTCAATGGGGGAAAAGGACAGTCATTTCAACAAATGGTGCTAGGAAAACTAGATATCCCCATGCAAAAGAATGAAATTGAAAACAGGAAATCAATAGAGAAAATCAACAAAACCAAAAGCCACTTCTTTGAAAAGATCAATAAAATCGATACTTCCTCTAGCCAGGCTAACTCAGAGAAGACACAATTACTAATATCAGAAGTGAAAGAGGAAACATTGCTAAAGATCCCACAGATATTAAAAGGAGAATAAAAGAATATTCATACCCACAAATGTGATTGATCAATTCCTTGAAAGACACAATCTGCCAAAACTCACACAAGAAGAAACAGACAATCTGAATAGGCCTACATATATTAAAGAAATTGAGTAGTGGTGGGCGCCTGTAGTCCCAGCAGCTCAGCAGGCTGAGGTAGGAGAATGGCATGAACCCAGGAGGCGGAGCTTGCAGTGAGCCGAGATCGTGCCACTGCACTCCAGCCTGGGTGACAGAGTGAGACTCCGTCTCAAAATAAATAAATAAATAAAATAATAATAAATTGAATCAATAATTAGTAATCTTCCAAAACAGAAAGCACCTAGCATAGATGGGTTTATTGGTGAATTCCACATATAATGGAATATTTATTATTCAGCCTTAAAAGGAAGGAACTTACATAAGGTACCTAGAGTACTCAAATTCACAGAGACAGAAAGTAGAATGGTGGTTCCCATGTGGTGATGAAGGGGGGAAAGTAAAGAGTTGCTGTTTCAGGTTTGCAAGATGGAAAAGTTTGGGAGATTAGTTGCACAATAATGTGAGTGTACTTAATGCTCCTAAGCTATACATTTTAAAATGGTTAAGATGGTAAATTTTTTGTTATATATATATATATATGTGTGTGTGTGTGTGTGTGTGTGTGTGTGTGTGTATGTTTTTTTTTGGTTTTTTGAGACAGAGTTTCGCTCTTGTCACCCAGGCTGGAGTGCAATGATATAATCCCGGCTCACTGCAGCCTCTGCCTCTCAGCTTCTAGCGATTCTCCTGCCTCAGCCTCCAGAGTAGCTGGGATTACAGGCATGCGCCACCGTGCCCAGCTAATTTTTATATTTTCAGTAGAGACGGGGTTTCACTATGTTGGCCAGGCTGGTCTCGAACTGCTGACCTCAGGTGATCTGCCTGCCTCGGCCTCCCACAGTGCTGGGATTACAGGCGTGAGCCACCGCGCCCAGCCTGTTATGTATATTTTAACCACAAAGTTTTTAAAAGTGGTGTGAGGGGCAGAGCTTGCAGTTATAAGGTTTACTATGTCCTCACTGGGTCAGAATAAGCCCTGAAGGAAGAATCATAAACCACACATCCCCCTTCCAGCCCAGAAGGCATCTGCTGGGACTCTCACAGCAAATGCAGCAGGCAGGAGAGACACGTGCTGTCGACCTCATTCTACCGACTGAAGGGATAGAAGGGTGAAGGGGTGTACTCAGGTCACATGTGGTAAGGGGCAAAGCCCAGGCTGCAAGGCCAGTGTTCTCCCTGCCGCCTCAGGGCCCTGTTAAAAACCCAGACTCTCCAGCCGTGCTTTGGATTCCAGCTTTGCCATTTACAGCTCTGGGGCTTAAGGCAAAGTACCCGGCCTCTCCAGACCTCCCACAAAATGGGGATAAAAGCAATAGCTATGCCACAGGGTCATTGTGAAGGTGTTTTAACGACATATAAATACTTACCAGGCAGGTAGGAGTCAGTGTTTGTTAGTTATTATAGTGTCTCTGGAGTTTTGTTATTATTTGAAGGTCTTTAAAAGACAAAGGTACTCCTAGAAGTTTAAAGGCACTGAAATTGATTTTTTTTCTCTCTTTTTTGTTTGTTTGAGACAGCGTCTGGCTTTGTTGCCCAGGCTGGAGTGCAGTGGTATGATCACAGCCCACTGCAGCCTTCACCTCCCAGGATCGAGCCATTCTCCTATCTCAGCCTCCCAAGTAGCTGGAACTACAGGTGTGCAACACCACACCCAGCTAATTTTTGTATTTTTTGTAGAGACAGGATTTTGCCATGTTGCCCAGGCTGATCTCAAACTCCTGAGCTCAAGCGACCCACCCACCTCCGCCTCCCTAAGTGCTGAGATTATAGGTGTGAGTCACCGTGCCCAGTCTGCTTCTACTTCTTTTGGGCACACACCCAGGAACAGAATTCCTGGATATCCAAGACTCTTTCTAGGCCAGGCGCAGAGGCTCATGCCTGTAATCCCAGGAGGCAGTGGCAGGTGGATCACCTGAGGTCAGGAGTTCGAGACCAGCCCGGCCAACATGGCGAAACCCCGTCTCTACCAAAAATACAAAAATTAGCTGGGCGTGGTGACACACACCTGTAATCCCAGCTACTCAGGAGGCTGAGGCAGGAGAATGGCTTGAACCCAGGAGGCAGAGGTTGCAGTGGAGGTTCAAGAATCACTTGAACCCAGGAGGTGGAGATTGCACCACTGCACTCCAGCCTGGACAACAGAACTAGACTCCATCTCAAAAAAAAAAAAAAAAAAAAAAAAAAGAGCCTTTCTAGCCTGCAACTTCACCCGCAAAGTGCATACACGGGTGACAACCAAACCCACTGGCTAATGGGTTTTATTCTTTGTCCCTCTCCTTCCCCCAAACACATCCCTGGGTAAATGTCAGGGCTTTGCAGGTCCTATCAAGCCCTCTGAGATCACGAACAGGCTGTGACAGGCGGGGCAGACACCCGAAAAAGGCGCTGTCTCAGAGTCAGGAGCCCCGAGATCTGCCTGGGTTTGCCACAATGGGTCCCTGCTTCCCTCTCCTCTCTGGACCCTGCGCCCAAGGCATAGGGAGATAGGCGGGGGTGGGTGGGCGCCTGTGCTGCAGCTCTGGGACTCCAAGCAGTTCTCCCTTGGGCAACACCAAACAAACACCGGTGGACAGACTGACAGCAGTGGGGGCCATGCCGAGGGGGCTGCAGGACAGCCTGACCTGGCCTGAGTCCCTGGGCCAGTCCTGTGTATCCAGCCTCAGGCCTCAAGCCTGCAACGCTGGGGCCTTGCCCTTGGGTGACATGGGCTGGGGGGCACCCTAGACTTGGAGTTATCTGGGATTCTTCCTCCCAAAGCAGTGCCAGGGCCCCACTCCTCCCAGGTCGCACTCTGACCCCACCTCCCAGGGTGTGGCATGTTGTGAGCCCGGCTCGGGGAATGCATACCTGCAAGGTCTGCTCATTACAATGCATGAGGTAGGCTATGATGGCGGCACAGCTGCGGCTGATACCTTGGGTGGAAAAGACCAGAATGACAGAGCCAAGGTGAAGGTGAACATCTGCAAAAAGAAGTGGGGGGTTGGGTCATGCCTGGCCCTCCTCCCTGTGGGCCTGGGTTGCTGTCAGACACTGGCCTCCATGGGCCCATGGTCCAAGCATGAGTTCAAGACCAGCCCACATGACCTCGGCAAGTCCCATGATTTCTCTGGGAGCCCATTTCATTGTCTAACAAGTGGGCATCCCTCAGTCCTGGCTGGAAGTTCCAGAAAATCATGCCTGGGCAACCAGCATCACCTGGCAAAGACCTTCTGAACTGCAGGCTTCTAGCACAGGAAGCTCTGCTACCGATGGGGCGGATGGGACCACCATCATTCCAAGAACAGTCAGGAACTGACAGAGCCAGGGTAGCCTGTGTGCCAATCCTGACTGCCACTCACTGGCCATGGGGCTTGGGGGCAAGTTACTTCCTTTCCTTTCCTTCCCCTCTCTGCTCTCTTCTCCTTTTGCCTCTCCTCTCCACTCCTCTCCTCTCCTCTCCTTTCCTTCTTTCTTTGTTGAGACAGAGTTTCACTCTTGTTGCCCAGGCTGCAGTGCAATGGCACACTCTCAGTTCACTGCAACCTCCACCTCCTGGGTTCAAGCGATTCTCCTGGCTTAGCCTTCCCAAGTAGCTGGGATTACAAGTGCCTGCTACCACGTCCAGCTAATTTTTTGTATTTTTAACAGAGATAAGGTTTCACCATGTTGTCCAGGCTGGTCTCCAACTCCGGACCTCAGATGATCTGCCTGCCTTGGCCTCTGAAAGTGCTGGGATTATAGGCATGAGCCACTGCGCCCAACTTTTTTTTTTTTTTTTTTTAATATAGACATGCAGTCTCACTATGTTGTTCAGGCTGGTCTTGAACTCCTGACCTCGGGTGATCTGCCCACCTCATCCTCTCAAAGTACTGGAATTACAGGTAAGAACCACTGTGCCCAGCCTATTTTTATTTTATTTTAGAGACTGGGTCTTGCTCTGTTGCCTAGGCTGGAATGCAGTGATGTAATCACAGCTCACTGCCACCTTGAACTCCTGGGCTCAAGTAATCCTCCTGCCTTAGCCTTCAGGGTAGCTGGGACCACAGGCATGCGCCACCATGTCTAGCTAACTTTTTTGTACAGATGGGGTCTCACAATGTTGCCCGGGCTGGAGGGTAAGTTACTTGAAGCCACAGTGTCCTCATCTGGAAAATGGGATCACAGTATACTACCTCCTCCATGTGGTTTGGTTGTGTTCTGTACTGAGCCCAGTGCCTGGCACAGAAATATCAGCTCTAATCACAGCACCCCTGAAGCTGTGAGTCCTGCCCAGGGAGAGGAAACCTAAGATGGCACCCGAGGCTGGTCTGGCAACCCTCAGGAACTGAAGATTAGCATGCCAAGTGCAAAATCACAGATTGCCAGGGCTAAAGGAAGACACAGAGATGACGATGGCCACCTTCCTCACCATCTGAATAAAGGAACTGAGCGTGTAGTTTAATCCACTGACTGGCTCAGTGCTACCCAGGGAGGCAGGCTGGATGGGGGCCCTCTTTGGGCCACAAGGCTCTGACACCTCGAGGTGGGACACATGGGAAGTCTCGGCCTCAGGCCCTAGTCGAGTGACATTTGACATGTGCTAGGCAAATAAAGGATGGTTGGGGCTGGGTGCGGTGGCTCACGCCTGTAATCCCACTACTTTAGCAGGCTGAGGCGGGTGGATTGCTTGAGCTCAAGAGTTCAAGACCAGTTTGGGCAACGTGGCAAAATCCCATCTCTACTAAAACTACAAAAATTAGTTGGGTGCGGTGGTGAGTGCCTGTAGTCCCAGCTACTCAGGAGGCTGAGGTAGGAGGATTGCTTGAGCCCCGGAGGTGGAGATTGCAGTGAGCCAAGATTGTACCACTACACTCCAGCCTGGGTGAACAAGCCAGACTCTGTCTCAAAAAAATAAAATTTAAAATAAGGGATGGTTGGGCCAAAACGCCATGCTCCAGCCCCTGGTACAGTGGCTCAGGCCAGGAGCTGTTGGTGCCAGACAGGCAGGCACGGGGTGGGGACTCCAACCTGACTCAGCCCTGCTCTCTCTACACATCTTACTCTCCTTAGGCAATCTGGAGCCACAGGAACGAGTTAAAAATCCATTCGTGATGAATTAAGTAACTGGTGGGCACCACTTGGGTGTGGTGGCTCATGCCTATAATCCCAGCACCTTGAGAGGCTGAGGTAGGAGGATCGCTTGAGGCCAGGAGTTCAAGACCTGCCTGGGCAACATAGCAAGACCCCAACTCCACCAACCAACCAACAAACCAAAACAAAGAAAATCTTGGAAGTGAGAACTGAAAGAGCTTTGTAGTCTTCCTTCCGTTCCACCCACATCCCACAGACCAAGGATGAAGGCGGGGATGGAGAGAAACTTACCTCCTGGTCCCCAGAGCACAGCCTAGAGCCTCCATGAGCATGTGTGCTTGTGGGTAGCCATCACCCTCATTTTACAACAAGCCCAGAAGGGCACAGCCATCTAGCCAGGGCCAGAGCCCAGGACGCTCAGCTCACAATCTTGGGCCCCACTGCCCTCAAGGTAAACACCACTGTTGCTCGTTTCACTGAGGGCTCCCGAGAAGTTGGACGTGTCCTGGAGCTTATCTCACCCAGGTGGGGCATATGCTGAGCTGGGCCCTTTCTCTCCAGAGCATGGGGAGTCGTGATCCAGAATAAGCCTGTGAAGGAGGCTCCACTGCCCCTCTGCTTCCCAGACACAGGCCAGTTGCTACCCGGCCAAGGAACGCTCCTTACCAATGAAGTGACACATGTGGCGTAAGAAGGGGAGAATCTGGGCTTCTGGGGAATCTTCTATCTGGATGTGCAGAAGCCTGTCAGGATCGCCTGCAAAACTACATGGAAAGACCGCACAGGTCATCGGGTGGAATGCAGAATGCAAGCCGCCCCACTGCGGGGTTTTCATCGCAGCAGGAGGGCCACAGGGAGGACGCTGAGCTTGTGTAAGGCGGAATGTGCACAGGTAGCTCAGCCTCTCCTGGAAAACAACATCCAGGCTGGGTGTGGTGGCTCATGGCTCTAAGCCCAGTAATTTGGGAGACAGAGATGGGAGGATCACATAGCCAGACCCTCTTTTTTTTTTTTTTTGAGACAGAGTCTCACTCTGTTGCCCAGGCTGTAGTACAGTGGCGTGATCTCAGCTCACTGCAACTTCTACCTCCCAGGTTCAACCGATTCTCCTGCCTCAGCCTCCCAAGTAGCTGGGATTGCAGGCATGTGCCACCACGCCCGGCTAATGTTTATATTTTTAGTAGAGATGGGGTTTCACCATTTTGGCCAGGCTGGTCATTGAACTCCCAGCCTCAGCTGATGTACCCGCCTTGGCCTCCCAAAGTGCTGGGATTACAGGTGTGAGCCACCACACCCAGCCAAAAAAAAATTTTTTTAAGTACCTATCTTGGCCAGGCATGGTGGCTCACGCCTGTAATCCCAGGACTTTGGGAGGGCAAGGCAAGAGGATCACTTGAGGCCAGGAGTTCCTGACAAGCCTGGGCAACATAGTGAGACCTTATCTCTACAAAAATTAAAAATTAAAAAAAAAATTGTTAATACACCTAACTCACAGGGGTGCTGTGTAGACTGAGGGAAGTAATCTGTTCAGGGCACTCAGCAATCTGCTTGGTGCATAGTACATGTCACATTGCTATTATGATGAACCCAAAACATGGTACTCTCCTAGAATATGGTGCAATCATTAAATGAGGACAGGAAAGCACATTTAATGACCTTGGAGAATGAGCCCACTGTGTTAAATGCAGAGAGAGAGGTAAGAGGGATGGAGATGGTGGGGCTGCTGTTTTATCTGTTTTATTTTACTTCCTTTTTTGAGACAGAGTCTTGCTCTGTCACCCAGGCTGGAGTGCAGTTGAGTGATCTCAGCTCACTGCAACCTCTGCCTCCTCAGTTCAGGCAATTCTCACACCTCAGCCTCCAGAGTAGCAGGATTACAGGCACCTGCCACCATGCCCTGCTAATTGTTGTATTTTTAGTAGACATGGCTACTTGGGAAGCTGAGGTGGGAGGATTGCTTGAGCCTGGGTCAAGCTGAGCTGTGACCACACCACTGCACTCCAGCCTGGATCACAGAGTGAGACCCTGCCAAAAAACAAAAACAAAAAAAATCAAAAAACACAAACAGGCCAGGCACAGTGACTCACGCCTGTAATCCCAGCACTTTGGGAGGCCGAGATGGGCGGATCACCTGAGGTCAGGAGTTCGAGACCAGCCTGGCCAACGTGGCAAAACCCCATCTCTAGTAAAAAATACAAAAATTAGCCAGACATGGTGGCAGGCGCTTGTAATCCTAACTACTTGGGAGGCTGAGGCAGGGAGAATTGCTTGAACCCAGGAGACAGAGGTTGCAGTGAGCCAAGATCATGCCACTGCACTCCAGCCTAGATGACAGAGCGAGACTCCATCTCAAAAAAAAAAGAAAAAAAATTATTGAGATCATTATGGATTCACCTGCAGTGGTAAGAAGTAACAGAGAAAGTCCTTTGTAGATACATTGTGCCCCGTTTCCCCAATGGCAACATTTTTGCAAAACTATAGCATAATGTCACAATCAGGATATTGACACTGATACAATCTATCGGTCTTAGCAGGTTTATCCAGTTTTACCTCTGTGTGTGAGTGTGTGTGTGTGTGTGTGTGTGTAGTAAGTTCTACAGAAATTCATCACTGGGCTGGGCGCAGCGGCTCACACCTGTAATCCCAAAACTTTGGGAGGCCAAGGCAGGCAGATCTCCTGAGGTCAGGGGTTTGAGACCAGCCTGGCCAACATGGTGAAACCCTGTCTCTACCAAAATACAAAAATTAGCCAGGCATGGTGGTGGGCGCCTGTAATCCCAGCTACTCAGGAGGCTGAGGCAGGAGAATCACTTGAACCCGGGAGGTGGAGGTCGCACTGAGCCAAGATCGTGCCACTGCACTCCAGCCTGGGCGACAGAGTGAGAGTCCATCTCAAAAAGAAATAATAGAAATTTATCACTGTGTAGGTTCATATATCCACTATCACTCAAGAGAGTAAACAGTTCCAACACTAAGGATCCCTTCTGTTTCTTTTTGTTTGCTTGTTTTTGAGACAGAGTCTCACTCTGTTGCCCAGGCTGGAGTGCAGTGGTGTGATCTCGGCTCACTGCAATCTCCACCTCCCTGATTCAAGTGATTCTCATGACTCAGCCTCCTGAGTAGCTGGGATTACAGGCATGCACCACCATGCCCAGCTAATGTTTTATATTTTTAGTAGAGACGGGGTTTTACCATGTTGGCCATGTTGGTCTCAAACTCCTGACCTCAGGTGGTCCTCCCACCTCAGCCTCCCAAAGTGCCGGGATTACAGGCATGAGCCACTGTGTGCAGCTCCTTGTGTTGTTCTTTTATAACCACCTCTACCTCCCCTGCTCCCTTCCCTAACTCTTGGCAACCACTTATCTGTCTTCTATTTCTAAAATTTTGTCATATCAAAAATGCTATATAAGGCTGGGTGTGGTGGCTCACACCTATAATCCCAGCACTTTGGGAGGCTGAGGCAAGAGGATCACTTGAGTTCAGGAGTCCAAGGCCAGGCTGGGCAACATAGTGAGAGCTCGTCTCTTTTTTTAAAAAATAAATAAATAAATGCTACATAAATGGAGTCACATTGTCTGTAACCATTTGGAATTATCCCCCTGCCCCACTCCTCGGCATTTATTCACTAGAGATCCAAGTTGCCGCAGGTATCAACAGTTTCTTCCTTATGATTGTTGAGTGGTATTCCATGGAGTGTATTTACCACAGTTTGTCTAGTTCTTTGCCAGCTGGACAGCACTGTGAATATTCATGCGCAGGTTTTGGTGTGAATATAAGTATTTGTTTCTCTGGGATACATGCCCAGAGAATGCCTTTTAATATCTAGAAGCAGGAGGCAGAGGTGGGAGGCAGAGGCAGAGGCAGGAGCATCACTTGAGCCCAGAAGGTTGAGGCTGCAGTGAGCTATGATTGTGCCACTGCACTCCAGCCTGGGCAACAGTGCAAGACCCTGTCTCTAAAATGAAATAAAATATAAAATAAAATATAGCCTGGGTGTGGGGGCTCATGCCTGTAATCCCAGCACTTTGGGAGGCCAAGGCGGGCAGATCACTTGAGTTCGAGGCCAGTCTGGGCAACATTTCAAAACCCTGTCTCTACTAAAAAACACAAAAATTAGCCAGGTGTGATGGCATACACCTGTAGTCCCAGCTACTCCGGAGGCTGAGGCAGGAGACTTGCTTGAACCCTGGAGGCGGAGGTTGCAGTGAGCCAAGATTGTGCCATTGCACTCCAGCCTGGATAACAGAGCAAGACTCCATCTCAAAAAATAATAAAATAGGCCGCGTGCGGTGGCTCATGCCTGTCATCACAGCATTTTGGGAGGCCAAGAGGGGAGGATCATGAG